>NW_027444354.1:900000-1020699 GCF_048569485.1 Anomaloglossus baeobatrachus | reverse complement strand
CAATCTGAGCACATTCGCGCATAAATGAAATGACCACAATTTTCTCCAAAACTATAACAGATGCAAACTTGTCCTGTGTGGTGGAGATGAGATTTGATAAAGTAAGTGGAAATCCAGTAAAAGTTTCATTTGGCTACTTTGCACTCTCGAGATAATCGTCACCATGTGCCAAATGCAATAGAATAGCAATCTGAGCACATTCGCGCATAAATAAAATGACCACAATTTTCTCCAAAACTATAACAGATGCAAACTTGTCCTGTGTGGTGGAGATGAGATTTGATAAAGTAAGTGGAAATCCAGTAAAAGTTTCATTTGGCTACTTTGCACTCTCGAGATAATCGTCACCATGTGCCAAATGCAATAGAATATCAATCTGAACACATTCGCGCATATATGAAATGACCACAATTTTCTCCAAAACTATAACAGATGCAAACTTGTCCTGTGTGGTGGAGATGAGATTTGATAAAGTAAGTGGAAATCCAGTAAAAGTTTCATTTGGCTACTTTGCACTCTCGAGATAATCGTCACCATGTGCCAAATGCAATAGAATAGCAATCTGAGCACATTCGCGCATAAATGAAATGACCACAATTTTCTCAAAAACTATAACAGATGCAAACTTGTCCTGTGTGGTGGAGATGAGATTTGATAAAGTAAGTGGAAATCCAGTAAAAGTTTCATTTGGCTACTTTGCACTCTCGAGATAATCGTCACCATGTGCCAAATGCAATAGAATAGCAATCTGAGCACATTCGCGCATAAATGAAATGACCACAATTTTCTCCAAAACTATAACAGATGCAAACTTGTCCTGTGTGGTGGAGATGAGATTTGATAAAGTAAGTGGAAATCCAGTAAAAGTTTCATTTGGCTACTTTGCACTCTCGAGATAATCGTCACCATGTGCCAAATGCAATAGAATAGCAATCTGAGCACATTCGCGCATAAATGAAATGACCACAATTTTCTCCAAAACTATAACAGATGCAAACTTGTCCTGTGTGGTGGAGATGAGATTTGATAAAGTGGAAATCCAGTAAAAGTTTCATTTGGCTACTTTGCACTCTCGAGATAATCGTCACCATGTGCCAAATGCAATAGAATATCAATCTGAACACATTCGCGCATATATGAAATGACCACAATTTTCTCCAAAACTATAACAGATGCAAACTTGTCCTGTGTGGTGGAGATGAGATTTGATAAAGTAAGTGGAAATCCAGTAAAAGTTTCATTTGGCTACTTTGCACCCTCGAGATAATCGTCACCATGTGCCAAATGCAATAGAATAGCAATCTGAGCACATTCGCGCATAAATGAAATGACCACAATTTTCTCCAAAACTATAACAGATGCAAACTTGTCCTGTGTGGTGGAGATGAGATTTGATAAAGTAAGTGGAAATCCAGTAAAAGTTTCATTTGGCTACTTTGCACTCTCGAGATAATCGTCACCATGTGCCAAATGCAATAGAATAGCAATCTGAACACATTCGCGCATAAATGAAATGACCACAATTTTCTCCAAAACTATAACAGATGCAAACTTGTCCTGTGTGGTGGAGATGAGATTTGATAAAGTAAGTGGAAATCCAGTAAAAGTTTCATTTGGCTACTTTGCACTCTCGAGATAATCGTCACCATGTGCCAAATGCAATAGAATAGCAATCTGAGCACATTCGCGCATAAATGAAATGACCACAATTTTCTCAAAAACTATAACAGATGCAAACTTGTCCTGTGTGGTGGAGATGAGATTTGATAAAGTAAGTGGAAATCCAGTAAAAGTTTCATTTGGCTATTTTGCACTCTCGAGATAATCGTCACCATGTGCCAAATGCAATAGAATAGCAATCTGAGCACATTCGCGCATAAATGAAATGACCACAATTTTCTCAAAAACTATAACAGATGCAAACTTGTCCTGTGTGGTGGAGATGAGATTTGATAAAGTAAGTGGAAATCCAGTAAAAGTTTAATTTGGCTACTTTGCACTCTCGAGATAATCGTCACCATGTGCCAAATGCAATAGAATAGCAATCTGAGCACATTCGCGCATAAATGAAATGACCACAATTTTCTCAAAAACTATAACAGATGCAAACTTGTCCTGTGTGGTGGAGATGAGATTTGATAAAGTAAGTGGAAATCCAGTAAAAGTTTCATTTGGATACTTTGCACTCTCGAGATAATCGTCACCATGTACCAAATGCAATAGAATAGCAATCTGAGCACATTCGCGCATAAATGAAATGACCACAATTTTCTCAAAAACTATAACAGATGCAAACTTGTCCTGTGTGGTGGAGATGAGATTTGATAAAGTAAGTGGAAATCCAGTAAAAGTTTCATTTGGCTACTTTGCACTCTCGAGATAATCGTCACCATGTGCCAAATGCAATAGAATAGCAATCTGAGCACATTCGCGCATAAATGAAATGACCACAATTTTCTCAAAAACTATAACAGATGCAAACTTGTCCTGTGTGGTGGAGATGAGATTTGATAAAGTAAGTGGAAATCCAGTAAAAGTTTCATTTGGCTACTTTGCACTTTCGAGATAATCGTCACCATGTGCCAAATGCAATAGAATAGCAATCTGAGCACATTCACGCATAAATGAAATGACCACAATTTTCTCAAAAACTTTAACATATGCAAACTTGTCCTGTGTGGTGGAGATGAGATTTGATGAAGTAAGTGGAAATCCAGTAAAAGTTTCATTTGGCTACTTTGCACTCTCGAGATAATCGTCACCATGTGCCAAATGCAATAGAATAGCAATCTGAGCACATTCGCGCATAAATGAAATGACCACAATTTTCTCCAAAACTATAACAGATGCAAACTTGTCCTGTGTGGTGGAGATGAGATTTGATAAAGTAAGTGGAAATCCAGTAAAAGTTTCATTTGGCTACTTTGCACTCTCGAGATAATCGTCACCATGTGCCAAATGCAATAGAATATCAATCCGAACACATTCGCGCATATATGAAATGACCACAATTTTCTCCAAAACTATAACAGATGCAAACTTGTCCTGTGCGGTGGAGATGAGATTTGATAAAGTAAGTGGAAATCCAGTAAAAGTTTCATTTGGCTACTTTGCACTCTCGAGATAATCGTCACCATGTGCCAAATGCAATAGAATAGCAATCTGAGCACATTCGCGCATAAATGAAATGACCACAATTTTCTCAAAAACTATAACAGATGCAAACTTGTCCTGTGTGGTGGAGATGAGATTTGATAAAGTAAGTGGAAATCCAGTAAAAGTTTCATTTGGCTACTTTGCACTCTCGAGATAATCGTCACCATGTGCCAAATGCAATAGAATAGCAATCTGAGCACATTCGCGCATAAATGAAATGACCACAATTTTCTCAAAAACTATAACAGATGCAAACTTGTCCTGTGTGGTGGAGATGAGATTTGATAAAGTAAGTGGAAATCCAGTAAAAGTTTCATTTGGCTACTTTGCACTCTCGAGATAATCGTCACCATGTGCCAAATGCAATAGAATAGCAATCTGAACACATTCGCGCATAAATGAAATGACCACAATTTTCTCCAAAACTATAACAGATGCAAACTTGTCCTGTGTGGTGGAGATGAGATTTGATAAAGTAAGTGGAAATCCAGTAAAAGTTTCATTTGGCTACTTTGCACTCTCGAGATAATCGTCACCATGTGCCAAATGCAATAGAATAGCAATCTGAGCACATTCGCGCATAAATGAAATGACCACAATTTTCTCAAAAACTATAACAGATGCAAACTTGTCCTGTGTGGTGGAGATGAGATTTGATAAAGTAAGTGGAAATCCAGTAAAAGTTTCATTTGGCTACTTTGCACTCTCGAGATAATCGTCACCATGTGCCAAATGCAATAGAATAGCAATCTGAGCACATTCGCGCATAAATGAAATGACCACAATTTTCTCAAAAACTATAACAGATGCAAACTTGTCCTGTGTGGTGGAGATGAGATTTGATAAAGTAAGTGGAAATCCAGTAAAAGTTTCATTTGGCTACTTTGCACTCTCGAGATAATCGTCACCATGTGCCAAATGCAATAGAATAGCAATCTGAGCACATTCGCGCATAAATGAAATGACCACAATTTTCTCAAAAACTATAACAGATGCAAACTTGTCCTGTGTGGTGGAGATGAGATTTGATAAAGTAAGTGGAAATCCAGTAAAAGTTTCATTTGGCTACTTTGCACTCTCGAGATAATCGTCACCATGTGCCAAATGCAATAGAATATCAATCTGAACACATTCGCGCATATATGAAATGACCACAATTTTCTCCAAAACTATAACAGATGCAAACTTGTCCTGTGTGGTGGAGATGAGATTTGATAAAGTAAGTGGAAATCCAGTAAAAGTTTCATTTGACTACTTTGCACTCTCGAGATAATCGTCACCATGTGCCAAATGCAATAGAATAGCAATCTGAACACATTCGCGCATAAATGAAATGACCACAATTTTCTCCAAAACTTTAACAGATGCAAACTTGTCCTGTGTGGTGGAGATGAGATTTGATAAAGTAAGTGGAAATCCAGTAAAAGTTTCATTTGGCTACTTTGCACTCTCGAGATAATCGTCACCATGTGCCAAATGCAATAGAATAGCAATCTGAACACATTCGCGCATAAATGAAATGACCACAATTTTCTCCAAAACTATAACAGATGCAAACTTGTCCTGTGTGGTGGAGATGAGATTTGATAAAGTAAGTGGAAATCCAGTAAAAGTTTCATTTGGCTACTTTGCACTCTCGAGATAATCGTCACCATGTGCCAAATGCAATAGAATAGCAATCTGAGCACATTCGCGCATAAATGAAATGACCACAATTTTCTCAAAAACTATAACAGATGCAAACTTGTCCTGTGTGGTGGAGATGAGATTTGATAAAGTAAGTGGAAATCCAGTAAAAGTTTCATTTGGCTACTTTGCACTCTCGAGATAATCGTCACCATGTGCCAAATGCAATAGAATATCAATCTGAACACATTCGCGCATATATGAAATGACCACAAGTTTCTCCAAAACTATAACAGATGCAAACTTGTCCTGTGTGGTGGAGATGAGATTTGATAAAGTAAGTGGAAATCCAGTAAAAGTTTCATTTGGCTACTTTGCACTCTCGAGATAATCGTCACCATGTGCCAAATGCAATAGAATAGCAATCTGAACACATTCGCGCATAAATGAAATGACCACAATTTTCTCCAAAACTATAACAGATGCAAACTTGTCCTGTGTGGTGGAGATGAGATTTGATAAAGTAAGTGGAAATCCAGTAAAAGTTTCATTTGGCTACTTTGCACTCTCGAGATAATCGTCACCATGTGCCAAATGCAATAGAATAGCAATCTGAACACATTCGCGCATAAATGAAATGACCACAATTTTCTCCAAAACTATAACAGATGCAAACTTGTCCTGTGTGGTGGAGATGAGATTTGATAAAGTAAGTGGAAATCCAGTAAAAGTTTCATTTGGCTACTTTGCACTCTCGAGATAATCGTCACCATGTGCCAAATGCAATAGAATAGCAATCTGAGCACATTCGCGCATAAATGAAATGACCACAATTTTCTCAAAAACTATAACAGATGCAAACTTGTCCTGTGTGGTGGAGATGAGATTTGATAAAGTAAGTGGAAATCCAGTAAAAGTTTCATTTGGCTACTTTGCACTCTCGAGATAATCGTCACCATGTGCCAAATGCAATAGAATAGCAATCTGAGCACATTCGCGCATAAATGAAATGACCACAATTTTCTCCAAAACTATAACAGATGCAAACTTGTCCTGTGTGGTGGAGATGAGATTTGATAAAGTAAGTGGAAATCCAGTAAAAGTTTCATTTGGCTACTTTGCACTCTCGAGATAATTGTCACCATGTGCCAAATGCAATAGAATATCAATCTGAACACATTCGCGCATATATGAAATGACCACAATTTTCTCCAAAACTATAACAGATGCAAACTTGTCCTGTGTGGTGGAGATGAGATTTGATAAAGTAAGTGGAAATCCAGTAAAAGTTTCATTTGGCTACTTTGCACTCTCGAGATAATCGTCACCATGTGCCAAATGCAATAGAATAGCAATCTGAGCACATTCGCGCATAAATGAAATGACCACAATTTTCTCAAAAACTATAACAGATGCAAACTTGTCCTGTGTGGTGGAGATGAGATTTGATAAAGTAAGTGGAAATCCAGTAAAAGTTTCATTTGGCTACTTTGCACTCTCGAGATAATCGTCACCATGTGCCAAATGCAATAGAATAGCAATCTGAGCACATTCGCGCATAAATGAAATGACCACAATTTTCTCCAAAACTATAACAGATGCAAACTTTTCCTGTGTGGTGGAGATGAGATTTGATAAAGTAAGTGGAAATCCAGGAAAAGTTTCATTTGGCTACTTTGCACTCTCGAGATAATCGTCACCATGTGCCAAATGCAATAGAATAGCAATCTGAGCACATTCGCGCATAAATGAAATGACCACAATTTTCTCAAAAACTATAACAGATGCAAACTTGTCCTGTGTGGTGGAGATGAGATTTGATAAAGTAAGTGGAAATCCAGTAAAAGTTTCATTTGGCTACTTTGCACTCTCGAGATAATCGTCACCATGTGTCAAATGCAATAGAATAGCAATCTGAGCACATTCGCGCATAAATGAAATGACCACAATTTTCTCAAAAACTATAACAGATGCAAACTTGTCCTGTGTGGTGGAGATGAGATTTGATAAAGTAAGTGGAAATCCAGTAAAAGTTTCATTTGGCTACTTTGCACTCTCGAGATAATCGTCACCATGTGCCAAATGCAATAGAATAGCAATCTGAACACATTCGCGCATAAATGAAATGACCACAATTTTCTCCAAAACTATAACAGATGCAAACTTGTCCTGTGTGGTGGAGATGAGATTTGATAAAGTAAGTGGAAATCCAGTAAAAGTTTCATTTGGCTACTTTGCACTCTCGAGATAATCGTCACCATGTGCCAAATGCAATAGAATAGCAATCTGAGCACATTCGCGCATAAATGAAATGACCACAATTTTCTCAAAAACTATAACAGATGCAAACTTGTCCTGTGTGGTGGAGATGAGATTTGATAAAGTAAGTGGAAATCCAGTAAAAGTTTCATTTGGCTACTTTGCACTCTCGAGATAATCATCACCATGTGCCAAATGCAATAGAATAGCAATCTGAGCACATTCGCGCATAAATGAAATGACCACAATTTTCTCCAAAACTATAACAGATGCAAACTTGTCCTGTGTGGTGGAGATGAGATTTGATAAAGTAAGTGGAAATCCAGTAAAAGTTTCATTTGGCTACTTTGCACTCTCGAGATAATTGTCACCATGTGCCAAATGCAATAGAATATCAATCTGAACACATTCGCGCATATATGAAATGACCACAATTTTCTCCAAAACTATAACAGATGCAAACTTGTCCTGTGTGGTGGAGATGAGATTTGATAAAGCAAGTGGAAATCCAGTAAAAGTTTCATTTGGCTACTTTGCACTCTCGAGATAATCGTCACCATGTGCCAAATGCAATAGAATAGCAATCTGAGCACATTCGCGCATAAATGAAATGACCACAATTTTCTCCAAAACTATAACAGATGCAAACTTGTCCTGTGTGGTGGAGATGAGATTTGATAAAGTAAGTGGAAATGCAGTAAAAGTTTCATTTGGCTACTTTGCACTTTCGAGATAATCGTCACCATGTGCCAAATGCAATAGAATAGCAATCTGAGCACATTCGCGCATAAATGAAATGACCACAATTTTCTCCAAAACTATAACAGATGCAAACTTGTCCTGTGTGGTGGAGATGAGATTTGATAAAGTAAGTGGAAATCCAGTAAAAGTTTCATTTGGCTACTTTGCACTCTCGAGATAATCGTCACCATGTGCCAAATGCAATAGAATAGCAATCTGAGCACATTCGCGCATAAATGAAATGACCACAATTTTCTCAAAAACTATAACAGATGCAAACTTGTCCTGTGTGGTGGAGATGAGATTTGATAAAGTAAGTGGAAATCCAGTAAAAGTTTCATTTGGCTACTTTGCACTCTCGAGATAATCGTCACCATGTGCCAAATGCAATAGAATAGCAATCTGAGCACATTCGCGCATAAATGAAATGACCACAATTTTCTCAAAAACTATAACAGATGCAAACTTGTCCTGTGTGGTGGAGATGAGATTTGATAAAGTAAGTGGAAATCCAGTAAAAGTTTCATTTGGCTACTTTGCACTCTCGAGATAATCGTCACCATGTGCCAAATGCAATAGAATATCAATCTGAACACATTCGCGCATATATGAAATGACCACAATTTTCTCCAAAACTATAACAGATGCAAACTTGTCCTGTGTGGTGGAGATGAGATTTGATAAAGTAAGTGGAAATCCAGTAAAAGTTTCATTTGGCTACTTTGCACTCTCGAGATAATCGTCACCATGTGCCAAATGCAATAGAATAGCAATCTGAACACATTCGCGCATAAATGAAATGACCACAATTTTCTCCAAAACTTTAACAGATGCAAACTTGTCCTGTGTGGTGGAGATGAGATTTGATAAAGTAAGTGGAAATCCAGTAAAAGTTTGATTTGGCTACTTTGCACTCTCGAGATAATCGTCACCATGTGCCAAATGCAATAGAATAGCAATCTGAACACATTCGCGCATAAATGAAATGACCACAATTTTCTCCAAAACTATAACAGATGCAAACTTGTCCTGTGTGGTGGAGATGAGATTTGATAAAGTAAGTGGAAATCCAGTAAAAGTTTCATTTGGCTACTTTGCACTCTCGAGATAATCGTCACCATGTGCCAAATGCAATAGAATAGCAATCTGAGCACATTCGCGCATAAATGAAATGACCACAATTTTCTCAAAAACTATAACAGATGCAAACTTGTCCTGTGTGGTGGAGATGAGATTTGATAAAGTAAGTGGAAATCCAGTAAAAGTTTCATTTGGCTACTTTGCACTCTCGAGATAATCGTCACCATGTGCCAAATGCAATAGAATATCAATCTGAACACATTCGCGCATATATGAAATGACCACAAGTTTCTCCAAAACTATAACAGATGCAAACTTGTCCTGTGTGGTGGAGATGAGATTTGATAAAGTAAGTGGAAATCCAGTAAAAGTTTCATTTGGCTACTTTGCACTCTCGAGATAATCGTCACCATGTGCCAAATGCAATAGAATAGCAATCTGAACACATTCGCGCATAAATGAAATGACCACAATTTTCTCCAAAACTATAACAGATGCAAACTTGTCCTGTGTGGTGGAGATGAGATTTGATAAAGTAAGTGGAAATCCAGTAAAAGTTTCATTTGGCTACTTTGCACTCTCGAGATAATCGTCACCATGTGCCAAATGCAATAGAATAGCAATCTGAACACATTCGCGCATAAATGAAATGACCACAATTTTCTCCAAAACTATAACAGATGCAAACTTGTCCTGTGTGGTGGAGATGAGATTTGATAAAGTAAGTGGAAATCCAGTAAAAGTTTCATTTGGCTACTTTGCACTCTCGAGATAATCGTCACCATGTGCCAAATGCAATAGAATAGCAATCTGAGCACATTCGCGCATAAATGAAATGACCACAATTTTCTCAAAAACTATAACAGATGCAAACTTGTCCTGTGTGGTGGAGATGTGATTTGATAAAGTAAGTGGAAATCCAGTAAAAGTTTCATTTGGCTACTTTGCACTCTCGAGATAATCGTCACCATGTGCCAAATGCAATAGAATAGCAATCTGAGCACATTCGCGCATAAATGAAATGACCACAATTTTCTCCAAAACTATAACAGATGCAAACTTGTCCTGTGTGGTGGAGATGAGATTTGATAAAGTAAGTGGAAATCCAGTAAAAGTTTCATTTGGCTACTTTGCACTCTCGAGATAATTGTCACCATGTGCCAAATGCAATAGAATATCAATCTGAACACATTCGCGCATATATGAAATGACCACAATTTTCTCCAAAACTATAACAGATGCAAACTTGTCCTGTGTGGTGGAGATGAGATTTGATAAAGTAAGTGGAAATCCAGTAAAAGTTTCATTTGGCTACTTTGCACTCTCGAGATAATCGTCACCATGTGCCAAATGCAATAGAATAGCAATCTGAGCACATTCGCGCATAAATGAAATGACCACAATTTTCTCAAAAACTATAACAGATGCAAACTTGTCCTGTGTGGTGGAGATGAGATTTGATAAAGTAAGTGGAAATCCAGTAAAAGTTTCATTTGGCTACTTTGCACTCTCGAGATAATCGTCACCATGTGTCAAATGCAATAGAATAGCAATCTGAGCTCATTCGCGCATAAATGAAATGACCACAATTTTCTCAAAAACTATAACAGATGCAAACTTGTCCTGTGTGGTGGAGATGAGATTTGATAAAGTAAGTGGAAATCCAGTAAAAGTTTCATTTGGCTACTTTGCACTCTCGAGATAATCGTCACCATGTGCCAAATGCAATAGAATAGAAATCTGAACACATTCGCGCATAAATGAAATGACCACAATTTTCTCCAAAACTATAACAGATGCAAACTTGTCCTGTGTGGTGGAGATGAGATTTGATAAAGTAAGTGGAAATCCAGTAAAAGTTTCATTTGGCTACTTTGCACTCTCGAGATAATCGTCACCATGTGCCAAATGCAATAGAATAGCAATCTGAGCACATTCGCGCATAAATGAAATGACCACAATTTTCTCAAAAACTATAACAGATGCAAACTTGTCCTGTGTGGTGGAGATGAGATTTGATAAAGTAAGTGGAAATCCAGTAAAAGTTTCATTTGGCTACTTTGCACTCTCGAGATAATCGTCACCATGTGCCAAATGCAATAGAATAGCAATCTGAGCACATTCGCGCATAAATGAAATGACCACAATTTTCTCCAAAACTATAACAGATGCAAACTTTTCCTGTGTGGTGGAGATGAGATTTGATAAAGTAAGTGGAAATCCAGTAAAAGTTTCATTTGGCTACTTTGCACTCTCGAGATAATCGTCACCATGTGCCAAATGCAATAGAATAGCAATCTGAGCACATTCGCGCATAAATGAAATGACCACAATTTTCTCAAAAACTATAACAGATGCAAACTTGTCCTGTGTGGTGGAGATGAGATTTGATAAAGTAAGTGGAAATCCAGTAAAAGTTTCATTTGGCTACTTTGCACTCTCAAGATAATCGTCACCATGTGTCAAATGCAATAGAATAGCAATCTGAGCACATTCGCGCATAAATGAAATGACCACAATTTTCTCAAAAACTATAACAGATGCAAACTTGTCCTGTGTGGTGGAGATGAGATTTGATAAAGTAAGTGGAAATCCAGTAAAAGTTTCATTTGGCTACTTTGCACTTTCGAGATAATCGTCACCATGTGCCAAATGCAATAGAATAGCAATCTGAGCACATTCGCGCATAAATGAAATGACCACAATTTTCTCAAAAACTATAACAGATGCAAACTTGTCCTGTGTGGTGGAGATGAGATTTGATAAAGTAAGTGGAAATCCAGTAAAAGTTTCATTTGGCTACTTTGCACTCTCGAGATAATCGTCACCATGTGCCAAATGCAATAGAATAGCAATCTGAGCACATTCGCGCATAAATGAAATGACCACAATTTTCTCCAAAACTATAACAGATGCAAACTTGTCCTGTGTGGTGGAGATGAGATTTGATAAAGTAAGTGGAAATCCAGTAAAAGTTTCATTTGGCTACTTTGCACTCTCGAGATAATTGTCACCATGTGCCAAATGCAATAGAATATCAATCTGAACACATTCGCGCATATATGAAATGACCACAATTTTCTCCAAAACTATAACAGATGCAAACTTGTCCTGTGTGGTGGAGATGAGATTTGATAAAGTAAGTGGAAATCCAGTAAAAGTTTCATTTGGCTACTTTGCACTCTCGAGATAATCGTCACCATGTGCCAAATGCAATAGAATAGCAATCTGAGCACATTCGCGCATAAATGAAATGACCACAATTTTCTCAAAAACTATAACAGATGCAAACTTGTCCTGTGTGGTGGAGATGAGATTTGATAAAGTAAGTGGAAATCCAGTAAAAGTTTCATTTGGCTACTTTGCACTCTCGAGATAATCGTCACCATGTGCCAAATGCAATAGAATAGCAATCTGAGCACATTCGCGCATAAATGAAATGACCACAATTTTCTCCAAAACTATAACAGATGCAAACTTGTCCTGTGTGGTGGAGATGAGATTTGATAAAGTAAGTGGAAATCCAGTAAAAGTTTCATTTGGCTACTTTGCACTCTCGAGATAATCGTCACCATGTGCCAAATGCAATAGAATAGCAATCTGAGCACATTCGCGCATAAATGAAATGACCACAATTTTCTCAAAAACTATAACAGATGCAAACTTGTCCTGTGTGGTGGAGATGAGATTTGATAAAGTAAGTGGAAATGCAGTAAAAGTTTCATTTGGCTACTTTGCACTTTCGAGATAATCGTCACCATGTGCCAAATGCAATAGAATAGCAATCTGAGCACATTCGCGCATAAATGAAATGACCACAATTTTCTCCAAAACTATAACAGATGCAAACTTGTCCTGTGTGGTGGAGATGAGATTTGATAAAGTAAGTGGAAATCCAGTAAAAGTTTCATTTGGCTACTTTGCACTCTCGAGATAATCGTCACCATGTGCCAAATGCAATAGAATAGCAAAAAAGAGCACATTCGCGCATAAATGAAATGACCACAATTTTCTCAAAAACTATAACAGATGCAAACTTGTCCTGTGTGGTGGAGATGAGATTTGATAAAGTAAGTGGAAATCCAGTAAAAGTTTCATTTGGCTACTTTGCACTCTCGAGATAATCGTCACCATGTGCCAAATGCAATAGAATAGCAATCTGAGCACATTCGCGCATAAATGAAATGACCACAATTTTCTCCAAAACTATAACAGATGCAAACTTGTCCTGTGTGGTGGAGATGAGATTTGATAAAGTAAGTGGAAATCCAGTAAAAGTTTCATTTGGCTACTTTGCACTCTCGAGATAATCGTCACCATGTGCCAAATGCAATAGAATAGCAATCTGAACACATTCGCGCATAAATGAAATGACCACAATTTTCTCCAAAACTATAATAGATGCAAACTTGTCCTGTGTGGTGGAGATGAGATTTGATAAAGTAAGTGGAAATCCAGTAAAAGTTTCATTTGGCTACTTTGCACTCTCGAGATAATCGTCACCATGTGCCAAATGCAATAGAATAGCAATCTGAGCACATTTGCGCATAAATGAAATGAAAACAATTTTCTCAAAAACTATAACAGATGCAAACTTGTCCTGTGTGGTGGAGATGAGATTTGATAAAGTAAGTGGAAATCCAGTAAAAGTTTCATTTGGCTACTTTGCACTCTCGAGATAATCATCACCATGTGCCAAATGCAATAGAATAGCAATCTGAGCACATTCGCGCATAAATGAAATGACCACAATTTTCTCCAAAACTATAATAGATGCAAACTTGTCCTGTGTGGTGGAGATGAGATTTGATAAAGTAAGTGGAAATCCAGTAAAAGTTTCATTTGGCTACTTTGCACTCTCGAGATAATCGTCACCATGTGCCAAATGCAATAGAATAGCAATCTGAGCACATTTGCGCATAAATGAAATGAAAACAATTTTCTCAAAAACTATAACAGATGCAAACTTGTCCTGTGTGGTGGAGATGAGATTTGATAAAGTAAGTGGAAATCCAGTAAAAGTTTCATTTGGCTACTTTGCACTCTCGAGATAATCGTCACCATGTGCCAAATGCAATAGAATAGCAATCTGAGCACATTCGCGCATAAATGAAATGACCACAATTTTCTCCAAAACTATAACAGATGCAAACTTGTCCTGTGTGGTGGAGATGAGATTTGATAAAGTAAGTGGAAATCCAGTAAAAGTTTCATTTGGCTACTTTGCACTCTCGAGATAATCGTCACCATGTGCCAAATGCAATAGAATAGCAATCTGAGCACATTCGCGCATAAATGAAATGACCACAATTTTCTCAAAAACTATAACAGATGCAAACTTGTCCTGTGTGGTGGAGATGAGATTTGATAAAGTAAGTGGAAATGCAGTAAAAGTTTCATTTGGCTACTTTGCACTTTCGAGATAATCGTCACCATGTGCCAAATGCAATAGAATAGCAATCTGAGCACATTCGCGCATAAATGAAATGACCACAATTTTCTCCAAAACTATAACAGATGCAAACTTGTCCTGTGTGGTGGAGATGAGATTTGATAAAGTAAGTGGAAATCCAGTAAAAGTTTCATTTGGCTACTTTGCACTCTCGAGATAATCGTCACCATGTGCCAAATGCAATAGAATAGCAAAAAAGAGCACATTCGCGCATAAATGAAATGACCACAATTTTCTCAAAAACTATAACAGATGCAAACTTGTCCTGTGTGGTGGAGATGAGATTTGATAAAGTAAGTGGAAATCCAGTAAAAGTTTCATTTGGCTACTTTGCACTCTCGAGATAATCGTCACCATGTGCCAAATGCAATAGAATAGCAATCTGAGCACATTCGCGCATAAATGAAATGACCACAATTTTCTCCAAAACTATAACAGATGCAAACTTGTCCTGTGTGGTGGAGATGAGATTTGATAAAGTAAGTGGAAATCCAGTAAAAGTTTCATTTGGCTACTTTGCACTCTCGAGATAATCGTCACCATGTGCCAAATGCAATAGAATAGCAATCTGAGCACATTCGCGCATAAATGAAATGACCACAATTTTCTCCAAAACTATAACAGATGCAAACTTGTCCTGTGTGGTGGAGATGAGATTTGATAAAGTAAGTGGAAATCCAGTAAAAGTTTCATTTGGCTACTTTGCACTCTCGAGATAATCGTCACCATGTGCCAAATGCAATAGAATAGCAATCTGAACACATTCGCGCATAAATGAAATGACCACAATTTTCTCCAAAACTATAACAGATGCAAACTTGTCCTGTGTGGTGGAGATGAGATTTGATAAAGTAAGTGGAAATCCAGTAAAAGTTTCATTTGGCTACTTTGCACTCTCGAGATAATCGTCACCATGTGCCAAATGCAATAGAATAGCAATCTGAGCACATTTGCGCATAAATGAAATGAAAACAATTTTCTCAAAAACTATAACAGATGCAAACTTGTCCTGTGTGGTGGAGATGAGATTTGATAAAGTAAGTGGAAATCCAGTAAAAGTTTCATTTGGCTACTTTGCACTCTCGAGATAATCATCACCATGTGCCAAATGCAATAGAATAGCAATCTGAGCACATTCGCGCATAAATGAAATGACCACAATTTTCTCCAAAACTATAATAGATGCAAACTTGTCCTGTGTGGTGGAGATGAGATTTGATAAAGTAAGTGGAAATCCAGTAAAAGTTTCATTTGGCTACTTTGCACTCTCGAGATAATCGTCACCATGTGCCAAATGCAATAGAATAGCAATCTGAGCACATTTGCGCATAAATGAAATGAAAACAATTTTCTCAAAAACTATAACAGATGCAAACTTGTCCTGTGTGGTGGAGATGAGATTTGATAAAGTAAGTGGAAATCCAGTAAAAGTTTCATTTGGCTACTTTGCACTCTCGAGATAATCATCACCATGTGCCAAATGCAATAGAATAGCAATCTGAGCACATTCGCGCATAAATGAAATGACCACAATTTTCTCAAAAACTATAACAGATGCAAACTTGTCCTGTGTGGTGGAGATGAGATTTGATAAAGTAAGTGGAAATCCAGTAAAAGTTTCATTTGGCTACTTTGCACTCTCGAGATAATCGTCACCATGTGCCAAATGCAATAGAATAGCAATCTGAGCACATTCGCGCATAAATGAAATGACCACAATTTTCTCAAAAACTATAACAGATGCAAACTTGTCCTGTGTGGTGGAGATGAGATTTGATAAAGTAAGTGGAAATCCAGTAAAAGTTTCATTTGGCTACTTTGCACTCTCGAGATAATCGTCACCATGTGCCAAATGCAATAGAATAGCAATCTGAGCACATTCGCGCATAAATGAAATGACCACAATTTTCTCAAAAACTATAACAGATGCAAACTTGTCCTGTGTGGTGGAGATGAGATTTGATAAAGTAAGTGGAAATCCAGTAAAAGTTTCATTTGGCTACTTTGCACTCTCGAGATAATCGTCACCATGTGCCAAATGCAATAGAATAGCAATCTGAACACATTCGCGCATAAATGAAATGACCACAATTTTCTCCAAAACTATAACAGATGCAAACTTGTCCTGTGTGGTGGAGATGAGATTTGATAAAGTAAGTGGAAATCCAGTAAAAGTTTCATTTGGCTACTTTGCACTCTCGAGATAATCGTCACTATGTGCCAAATGCAATAGAATAGCAATCTGAGCACATTCGCGCATAAATGAAATGACCACAATTTTCTCAAAAACTATAACAGATGCAAACTTGTCCTGTGTGGTGGAGATGAGATTTGATAAAGTAAGTGGAAATCGAGTAAAAGTTTCATTTGGCTACTTTGCACTCTCGAGATAATCGTCACCATGTGCCAAATGCAATAGAATAGCAATCTGAACACATTCGCGCATAAATGAAATGACCACAATTTTCTCCAAAACTATAACAGATGCAAACTTGTCCTGTGTGGTGGAGATGAGATTTGATAAAGTAAGTGGAAATCCAGTAAAAGTTTCATTTGGCTACTTTGCACTCTCGAGATAATCGTCACCATGTGCCAAATGCAATAGAATAGCAATCTCAGCACATTCGCGCATAAATGAAATGACCACAATTTTCTCAAAAACTATAACAGATGCAAACTTGTCCTGTGTGGTGGAGATGAGATTTGATAAAGTAAGTGGAAATCCAGTAAAAGTTTCATTTGGCTACTTTGCACTCTCGAGATAATCGTCACCATGTGCCAAATGCAATAGAATAGCAATCTGAGCACATTCGCGCATAAATGAAATGACCACAATTTTCTCAAAAACTATAACAGATGCAAACTTGTCCTGTGTGGTGGAGATGAGATTTGATAAAGTAAGTGGAAATCCAGTAAAAGTTTCATTTGGCTACTTTGCACTCTCGAGATAATCGTCACCATGTGCCAAATGCAATAGAATAGCAATCTGAGCACATTCGCGCATAAATGAAATGACCACAATTTTCTCAAAAACTATAACAGATGCAAACTTGTCCTGTGTGGTGGAGATGAGATTTGATAAAGTAAGTGGAAATCTAGTAAAAGTTTCATTTGGCTACTTTGCACTCTCGAGATAATCGTCACCATGTGCCAAATGCAATAGAATAGCAATCTGAGCACATTCGCGCATAAATGAAATGACCACAATTTTCTCAAAAACTATAACAGATGCAAACTTGTCCTGTGTGGTGGAGATGAGATTTGATAAAGTAAGTGGAAATCCAGTAAAAGTTTCATTTGGCTACTTTGCACTCTCGAGATAATCGTCACCATGTGCCAAATGCAATAGAATAGCAATCTGAGCACATTCGCGCATAAATGAAATGACCACAATTTTCTCAAAAACTATAACAGATGCAAACTTGTCCTGTGTGGTGGAGATGAGATTTGATAAAGTAAGTGGAAATCCAGTAAAAGTTTCATTTGGCTACTTTGCACTCTCGAGATAATCGTCACCATGTGCCAAATGCAATAGAATTTCAATCTGAACACATTCGCGCAAATATGAAATGACTACAATTTTCTCCAAAACTATAACAGATGCAAACTTGTCCTGTGTGGTGGAGATGAGATTTGATAAAGTAAGTGGAAATCCAGTAAAAGTTTCATTTGGCTACTTTGCACTCTCGAGATAATCGTCACCATGTGCCAAATGCAATAGAATAGCAATCTGAACACATTCGCGCATAAATGAAATGACCACAATTTTCTCCAAAACTATAACAGATGCAAACTTGTCCTGTGTGGTGGAGATGAGATTTGATAAAGTAAGTGGAAATCCAGTAAAAGTTTCATTTGGCTACTTTGCACTCTCGAGATAATCGTCACCATGTGCCAAATGCAATAGAATAGCAATCTGAACACATTCGCGCATAAATGAAATGACCACAATTTTCTCCAAAACTATAATAGATGCAAACTTGTCCTGTGTGGTGGAGATGAGATTTGATAAAGTAAGTGGAAATCCAGTAAAAGTTTCATTTGGCTACTTTGCACTCTCGAGATAATCGTCACCATGTGCCAAATGCAATAGAATAGCAATCTGAGCACATTTGCGCATAAATGAAATGAAAACAATTTTCTCAAAAACTATAACAGATGCAAACTTGTCCTGTGTGGTGGAGATGAGATTTGATAAAGTAAGTGGAAATCCAGTAAAAGTTTCATTTGGCTACTTTGCACTCTCGAGATAATCATCACCATGTGCCAAATGCAATAGAATAGCAATCTGAGCACATTCGCGCATAAATGAAATGACCACAATTTTCTCCAAAACTATAATAGATGCAAACTTGTCCTGTGTGGTGGAGATGAGATTTGATAAAGTAAGTGGAAATCCAGTAAAAGTTTCATTTGGCTACTTTGCACTCTCGAGATAATCGTCACCATGTGCCAAATGCAATAGAATAGCAATCTGAGCACATTTGCGCATAAATGAAATGAAAACAATTTTCTCAAAAACTATAACAGATGCAAACTTGTCCTGTGTGGTGGAGATGAGATTTGATAAAGTAAGTGGAAATCCAGTAAAAGTTTCATTTGGCTACTTTGCACTCTCGAGATAATCGTCACCATGTGCCAAATGCAATAGAATAGCAATCTGAGCACATTCGCGCATAAATGAAATGACCACAATTTTCTCCAAAACTATAACAGATGCAAACTTGTCCTGTGTGGTGGAGATGAGATTTGATAAAGTAAGTGGAAATCCAGTAAAAGTTTCATTTGGCTACTTTGCACTCTCGAGATAATCGTCACCATGTGCCAAATGCAATAGAATAGCAATCTGAGCACATTCGCGCATAAATGAAATGACCACAATTTTCTCAAAAACTATAACAGATGCAAACTTGTCCTGTGTGGTGGAGATGAGATTTGATAAAGTAAGTGGAAATGCAGTAAAAGTTTCATTTGGCTACTTTGCACTTTCGAGATAATCGTCACCATGTGCCAAATGCAATAGAATAGCAATCTGAGCACATTCGCGCATAAATGAAATGACCACAATTTTCTCCAAAACTATAACAGATGCAAACTTGTCCTGTGTGGTGGAGATGAGATTTGATAAAGTAAGTGGAAATCCAGTAAAAGTTTCATTTGGCTACTTTGCACTCTCGAGATAATCGTCACCATGTGCCAAATGCAATAGAATAGCAAAAAAGAGCACATTCGCGCATAAATGAAATGACCACAATTTTCTCAAAAACTATAACAGATGCAAACTTGTCCTGTGTGGTGGAGATGAGATTTGATAAAGTAAGTGGAAATCCAGTAAAAGTTTCATTTGGCTACTTTGCACTCTCGAGATAATCGTCACCATGTGCCAAATGCAATAGAATAGCAATCTGAGCACATTCGCGCATAAATGAAATGACCACAATTTTCTCCAAAACTATAACAGATGCAAACTTGTCCTGTGTGGTGGAGATGAGATTTGATAAAGTAAGTGGAAATCCAGTAAAAGTTTCATTTGGCTACTTTGCACTCTCGAGATAATCGTCACCATGTGCCAAATGCAATAGAATAGCAATCTGAACACATTCGCGCATAAATGAAATGACCACAATTTTCTCCAAAACTATAATAGATGCAAACTTGTCCTGTGTGGTGGAGATGAGATTTGATAAAGTAAGTGGAAATCCAGTAAAAGTTTCATTTGGCTACTTTGCACTCTCGAGATAATCGTCACCATGTGCCAAATGCAATAGAATAGCAATCTGAGCACATTTGCGCATAAATGAAATGAAAACAATTTTCTCAAAAACTATAACAGATGCAAACTTGTCCTGTGTGGTGGAGATGAGATTTGATAAAGTAAGTGGAAATCCAGTAAAAGTTTCATTTGGCTACTTTGCACTCTCGAGATAATCATCACCATGTGCCAAATGCAATAGAATAGCAATCTGAGCACATTCGCGCATAAATGAAATGACCACAATTTTCTCCAAAACTATAATAGATGCAAACTTGTCCTGTGTGGTGGAGATGAGATTTGATAAAGTAAGTGGAAATCCAGTAAAAGTTTCATTTGGCTACTTTGCACTCTCGAGATAATCGTCACCATGTGCCAAATGCAATAGAATAGCAATCTGAGCACATTTGCGCATAAATGAAATGAAAACAATTTTCTCAAAAACTATAACAGATGCAAACTTGTCCTGTGTGGTGGAGATGAGATTTGATAAAGTAAGTGGAAATCCAGTAAAAGTTTCATTTGGCTACTTTGCACTCTCGAGATAATCATCACCATGTGCCAAATGCAATAGAATAGCAATCTGAGCACATTCGCGCATAAATGAAATGACCACAATTTTCTCAAAAACTATAACAGATGCAAACTTGTCCTGTGTGGTGGAGATGAGATTTGATAAAGTAAGTGGAAATCCAGTAAAAGTTTCATTTGGCTACTTTGCACTCTCGAGATAATCGTCACCATGTGCCAAATGCAATAGAATAGCAATCTGAGCACATTCGCGCATAAATGAAATGACCACAATTTTCTCAAAAACTATAACAGATGCAAACTTGTCCTGTGTGGTGGAGATGAGATTTGATAAAGTAAGTGGAAATCCAGTAAAAGTTTCATTTGGCTACTTTGCACTCTCGAGATAATCGTCACCATGTGCCAAATGCAATAGAATAGCAATCTGAGCACATTCGCGCATAAATGAAATGACCACAATTTTCTCAAAAACTATAACAGATGCAAACTTGTCCTGTGTGGTGGAGATGAGATTTGATAAAGTAAGTGGAAATCCAGTAAAAGTTTCATTTGGCTACTTTGCACTCTCGAGATAATCGTCACCATGTGCCAAATGCAATAGAATAGCAATCTGAACACATTCGCGCATAAATGAAATGACCACAATTTTCTCCAAAACTATAACAGATGCAAACTTGTC
Organism: Anomaloglossus baeobatrachus; assembly: GCF_048569485.1. NCBI lineage: Eukaryota > Metazoa > Chordata > Amphibia > Anura > Aromobatidae > Anomaloglossus > Anomaloglossus baeobatrachus. The sequence continues at coordinate 999,423 of NW_027444354.1, read as the reverse complement.
CTGTGTGGTGGAGATGAGATTTGATAAAGTAAGTGGAAATCCAGTAAAAGTTTCATTTGGCTACTTTGCACTCTCGAGATAATCGTCACTATGTGCCAAATGCAATAGAATAGCAATCTGAGCACATTCGCGCATAAATGAAATGACCACAATTTTCTCAAAAACTATAACAGATGCAAACTTGTCCTGTGTGGTGGAGATGAGATTTGATAAAGTAAGTGGAAATCGAGTAAAAGTTTCATTTGGCTACTTTGCACTCTCGAGATAATCGTCACCATGTGCCAAATGCAATAGAATAGCAATCTGAACACATTCGCGCATAAATGAAATGACCACAATTTTCTCCAAAACTATAACAGATGCAAACTTGTCCTGTGTGGTGGAGATGAGATTTGATAAAGTAAGTGGAAATCCAGTAAAAGTTTCATTTGGCTACTTTGCACTCTCGAGATAATCGTCACCATGTGCCAAATGCAATAGAATAGCAATCTCAGCACATTCGCGCATAAATGAAATGACCACAATTTTCTCCAAAACTATAACAGATGCAAACTTGTCCTGTGTGGTGGAGATGAGATTTGATAAAGTAAGTGGAAATCCAGTAAAAGTTTCATTTGGCTACTTTGCACTCTCGAGATAATCGTCACCATGTGCCAAATGCAATAGAATAGCAATCTGAGCACATTCGCGCATAAATGAAATGACCACAATTTTCTCAAAAACTATAACAGATGCAAACTTGTCCTGTGTGGTGGAGATGAGATTTGATAAAGTAAGTGGAAATCCAGTAAAAGTTTCATTTGGCTACTTTGCACTCTCGAGATAATCGTCACCATGTGCCAAATGCAATAGAATAGCAATCTGAGCACATTCGCGCATAAATGAAATGACCACAATTTTCTCAAAAACTATAACAGATGCAAACTTGTCCTGTGTGGTGGAGATGAGATTTGATAAAGTAAGTGGAAATCTAGTAAAAGTTTCATTTGGCTACTTTGCACTCTCGAGATAATCGTCACCATGTGCCAAATGCAATAGAATAGCAATCTGAGCACATTCGCGCATAAATGAAATGACCACAATTTTCTCAAAAACTATAACAGATGCAAACTTGTCCTGTGTGGTGGAGATGAGATTTGATAAAGTAAGTGGAAATCCAGTAAAAGTTTCATTTGGCTACTTTGCACTCTCGAGATAATCGTCACCATGTGCCAAATGCAATAGAATAGCAATCTGAGCACATTCGCGCATAAATGAAATGACCACAATTTTCTCAAAAACTATAACAGATGCAAACTTGTCCTGTGTGGTGGAGATGAGATTTGATAAAGTAAGTGGAAATCCAGTAAAAGTTTCATTTGGCTACTTTGCACTCTCGAGATAATCGTCACCATGTGCCAAATGCAATAGAATTTCAATCTGAACACATTCGCGCAAATATGAAATGACTACAATTTTCTCCAAAACTATAACAGATGCAAACTTGTCCTGTGTGGTGGAGATGAGATTTGATAAAGTAAGTGGAAATCCAGTAAAAGTTTCATTTGGCTACTTTGCACTCTCGAGATAATCGTCACCATGTGCCAAATGCAATAGAATAGCAATCTGAACACATTCGCGCATAAATGAAATGACCACAATTTTCTCCAAAACTATAACAGATGCAAACTTGTCCTGTGTGGTGGAGATGAGATTTGATAAAGTAAGTGGAAATCCAGTAAAAGTTTCATTTGGCTACTTTGCACTCTCGAGATAATCGTCACCATGTGCCAAATGCAATAGAATAGCAATCTGAACACATTCGCGCATAAATGAAATGACCACAATTTTCTCCAAAACTATAACAGATGCAAACTTGTCATGTGTGGTGGAGATGAGATTTGATAAAGTAAGTGGAAATCCAGTAAAAGTTTCATTTGGCTACTTTGCACTCTCGAGATAATCGTCACCATGTGCCAAATGCAATAGAATAGCAATCTGAACACATTCGCGCATAAATGAAATGACCACAATTTTCTCCAAAACTATAACAGATGCAAACTTGTCCTGTGTGGTGGAGATGAGATTTGATAAAGTAAGTGGAAATCCAGTAAAAGTTTCATTTGGCTACTTTGCACTCTCGAGATAATCGTCACCATGTGCCAAATGCAATAGAATAGCAATCTGAGCACATTCGCGCATAAATGAAATGACCACAATTTTCTCAAAAACTATAACAGATGCAAACTTGTCCTGTGTGGTGGAGATGAGATTTGATAAAGTAAGTGGAAATCCAGTAAAAGTTTCATTTGGCTACTTTGCACTCTCGAGATAATCGTCACCATGTGCCAAATGCAATAGAATAGCAATCTGAGCACATTCACGCATAAATGAAATGACCACAATTTTCTCAAAAACTGTAACAGATGCAAACTTGTCCTGTGTGGTGGAGATGAGATTTAATAAAGTAAGTGGAAATCCAGTAAAAGTTTCATTTGGCTACTTTGCACTCTCGAGATAATCGTCACCATGTGCCAAATGCAATAGAATAGCAATCTGAGCACATTCGCGGATAAATGAAATGACCACAATTTTCTCAAAAACTATAACAGATGCAAACTTGTCCTCTGTGGTGGAGATGAGATTTGATAAAGTAAGTGGAAATCCAGTAAAAGTTTCATTTGGCTACTTTGCACTCTCGAGATAATCGTCACCATGTGCCAAATGCAATAGAATATCAATCTGAACACATTCGCGCATATATGAAATGACCACAATTTTCTCCAAAACTATAACAGATGCAAACTTGTCCTGTGTGGTGGAGATGAGATTTGATAAAGTAAGTGGAAATCCAGTAAAAGTTTCATTTGGCTACTTTGCACTCTCGAGATAATCGTCACCATGTGCCAAATGCAATAGAATAGCAATCTGAACACATTCGCGCATAAATGAAATGACCACAATTTTCTCCAAAACTATAACAGATGCAAACTTGTCCTGTGTGGTGGAGATGAGATTTGATAAAGTAAGTGGAAATCCAGTAAAAGTTTCATTTGGCTACTTTGCACTCTCGAGATAATCGTCACCATGTGCCAAATGCAATAGAATAGCAATCTGAACACATTCGCGCATAAATGAAATGACCACAATTTTCTCCAAAACTATAACAGATGCAAACTTGTCATGTGTGGTGGAGATGAGATTTGATAAAGTAAGTGGAAATCCAGTAAAAGTTTCATTTGGCTACTTTGCACTCTCGAGATAATCGTCACCATGTGCCAAATGCAATAGAATAGCAATCTGAACACATTCGCGCATAAATGAAATGACCACAATTTTCTCCAAAACTATAACAGATGCAAACTTGTCCTGTGTGGTGGAGATGAGATTTGATAAAGTAAGTGGAAATCCAGTAAAAGTTTCATTTGGCTACTTTGCACTCTCGAGATAATCGTCACCATGTGCCAAATGCAATAGAATAGCAATCTGAGCACATTCGCGCATAAATGAAATGACCACAATTTTCTCAAAAACTATAACAGATGCAAACTTGTCCTGTGTGGTGGAGATGAGATTTAATAAAGTAAGTGGAAATCCAGTAAAAGTTTCATTTGGCTACTTTGCACTCTCGAGATAATCGTCACCATGTGCCAAATGCAATAGAATAGCAATCTGAGCACATTCGCGGATAAATGAAATGACCACAATTTTCTCAAAAACTATAACAGATGCAAACTTGTCCTGTGTGGTGGAGATGAGATTTGATAAAGTAAGTGGAAATCCAGTAAAAGTTTCATTTGGCTACTTTGCACTCTCGAGATAATCGTCACCATGTGCCAAATGCAATAGAATAGCAATCTGAACACATTCGCGCATAAATGAAATGACCACAATTTTCTCCAAAACTATAACAGATGCAAACTTGTCCTGTGTGGTGGAGATGAGATTTGATAAAGTAAGTGGAAATCCAGTAAAAGTTTCATTTGGCTACTTTGCACTCTCGAGATAATCGTCACCATGTGCCAAATGCAATAGAATAGCAATCTGAGCACATTCGCGCATAAATGAAATGACCACAATTTTCTCAAAAACTATAACAGATGCAAACTTGTCCTGTGTGGTGGAGATGAGATTTGATAAAGTAAGTGGAAATCCAGTAAAAGTTTCATTTGGCTACTTTGCACTCTCGAGATAATCGTCACCATGTGCCAAATGCAATAGAATAGCAATCTGAACACATTCGCGCATAAATGAAATGACCACAATTTTCTCCAAAACTATAACAGATGCAAACTTGTCCTGTGTGGTGGAGATGAGATTTGATAAAGTAAGTGGAAATCCAGTAAAAGTTTCATTTGGCTACTTTGCACTCTCGAGATAATCGTCACCATGTGCCAAATGCAATAGAATAGCAATCTGAACACATTCGCGCATAAATGAAATGACCACAATTTTCTCCAAAACTATAACAGATGCAAACTTGTCATGTGTGGTGGAGATGAGATTTGATAAAGTAAGTGGAAATCCAGTAAAAGTTTCATTTGGCTACTTTGCACTCTCGAGATAATCGTCACCATGTGCCAAATGCAATAGAATAGCAATCTGAACACATTCGCGCATAAATGAAATGACCACAATTTTCTCCAAAACTATAACAGATGCAAACTTGTCCTGTGTGGTGGAGATGAGATTTGATAAAGTAAGTGGAAATCCAGTAAAAGTTTCATTTGGCTACTTTGCACTCTCGAGATAATCGTCACCATGTGCCAAATGCAATAGAATAGCAATCTGAGCACATTCGCGCATAAATGAAATGACCACAATTTTCTCAAAAACTATAACAGATGCAAACTTGTCCTGTGTGGTGGAGATGAGATTTAATAAAGTAAGTGGAAATCCAGTAAAAGTTTCATTTGGCTACTTTGCACTCTCGAGATAATCGTCACCATGTGCCAAATGCAATAGAATAGCAATCTGAGCACATTCGCGGATAAATGAAATGACCACAATTTTCTCAAAAACTATAACAGATGCAAACTTGTCCTGTGTGGTGGAGATGAGATTTGATAAAGTAAGTGGAAATCCAGTAAAAGTTTCATTTGGCTACTTTGCACTCTCGAGATAATCGTCACCATGTGCCAAATGCAATAGAATAGCAATCTGAACACATTCGCGCATAAATGAAATGACCACAATTTTCTCCAAAACTATAACAGATGCAAACTTGTCCTGTGTGGTGGAGATGAGATTTGATAAAGTAAGTGGAAATCCAGTAAAAGTTTCATTTGGCTACTTTGCACTCTCGAGATAATCGTCACCATGTGCCAAATGCAATAGAATAGCAATCTGAGCACATTCGCGCATAAATGAAATGACCACAATTTTCTCAAAAACTATAACAGATGCAAACTTGTCCTGTGTGGTGGAGATGAGATTTGATAAAGTAAGTGGAAATCCAGTAAAAGTTTCATTTGGCTACTTTGCACTCTCGAGATAATCGTCACCATGTGCCAAATGCAATAGAATAGCAATCTGAGCACATTCGCGCATAAATGAAATGACCACAATTTTCTCAAAAACTGTAACAGATGCAAACTTGTCCTGTGTGGTGGAGATGAGATTTAATAAAGTAAGTGGAAATCCAGTAAAAGTTTCATTTGGCTACTTTGCACTCTCGAGATAATCGTCACCATGTGCCAAATGCAATAGAATAGCAATCTGAGCACATTCGCGGATAAATGAAATGACCACAATTTTCTCAAAAACTATAACAGATGCAAACTTGTCCTGTGTGGTGGAGATGAGATTTGATAAAGTAAGTGGAAATCCAGTAAAAGTTTCATTTGGCTACTTTGCACTCTCGAGATAATCGTCACCATGTGCCAAATGCAATAGAATATCAATCTGAACACATTCGCGCATATATGAAATGACCACAATTTTCTCCAAAACTATAACAGATGCAAACTTGTCCTGTGTGGTGGAGATGAGATTTGATAAAGTAAGTGGAAATCCAGTAAAAGTTTCATTTGGCTACTTTGCACTCTCGAGATAATCGTCACCATGTGCCAAATGCAATAGAATAGCAATCTGAACACATTCGCGCATAAATGAAATGACCACAATTTTCTCCAAAACTATAACAGATGCAAACTTGTCCTGTGTGGTGGAGATGAGATTTGATAAAGTAAGTGGAAATCCAGTAAAAGTTTCATTTGGCTACTTTGCACTCTCGAGATAATCGTCACCATGTGCCAAATGCAATAGAATAGCAATCTGAACACATTCGCGCATAAATGAAATGACCACAATTTTCTCCAAAACTATAACAGATGCAAACTTGTCATGTGTGGTGGAGATGAGATTTGATAAAGTAAGTGGAAATCCAGTAAAAGTTTCATTTGGCTACTTTGCACTCTCGAGATAATCGTCACCATGTGCCAAATGCAATAGAATAGCAATCTGAACACATTCGCGCATAAATGAAATGACCACAATTTTCTCCAAAACTATAACAGATGCAAACTTGTCCTGTGTGGTGGAGATGAGATTTGATAAAGTAAGTGGAAATCCAGTAAAAGTTTCATTTGGCTACTTTGCACTCTCGAGATAATCGTCACCATGTGCCAAATGCAATAGAATAGCAATCTGAGCACATTCGCGCATAAATGAAATGACCACAATTTTCTCAAAAACTATAACAGATGCAAACTTGTCCTGTGTGGTGGAGATGAGATTTGAATAAAGTAAGTGGAAATCCAGTAAAAGTTTCATTTGGCTACTTTGCACTCTCGAGATAATCGTCACCATGTGCCAAATGCAATAGAATAGCAATCTGAAGCACATTCGCGGATAAATGAAATGACCACAATTTTCTCCAAAACTATAACAGATGCAAACTTGTCCTGTGTGGTGGAGATGAGATTTGATAAAGTAAGTGGAAATCCAGTAAAAGTTTCATTTGGCTACTTTGCACTCTCGAGATAATCGTCACCATGTGCCAAATGCAATAGAATATCAATCTGAACACATTCGCGCATATATGAAATGACCACAATTTTCTCCAAAACTATAACAGATGCAAACTTGTCCTGTGTGGTGGAGATGAAATTTGATAAAGTAAGTGGAAATCCAGTAAAAGTTTCATTTGGCTACTTTGCACTCTCGAGATAATCGTCACCATGTGCCAAATGCAATAGAATAGCAATCTGAACACATTCGCGCATAAATGAAATGACCACAATTTTCTCCAAAACTATAACAGATGCAAACTTGTCCTGTGTGGTGGAGATGAGATTTGATAAAGTAAGTGGAAATCCAGTAAAAGTTTCATTTGGCTACTTTGCACTCTCGAGATAATCGTCACCATGTGCCAAATGCAATAGAATAGCAATCTGAACACATTCGCGCATAAATGAAATGACCACAATTTTCTCCAAAACTATAACAGATGCAAACTTGTCCTGTGTGGTGGAGATGAGATTTGATAAAGTAAGTGGAAATCCAGTAAAAGTTTCATTTGGCTACTTTGCACTCTCGAGATAATCGTCACCATGTGCCAAATGCAATAGAATAGCAATCTGAACACATTCGCGCATAAATGAAATGACCACAATTTTCTCCAAAACTATAACAGATGCAAACTTGTCCTGTGTGGTGGAGATGAGATTTGATAAAGTATGTGGAAATCCAGTAAAAGTTTCATTTGGCTACTTTGCACTCTCGAGATAATCGTCACCATGTGCCAAATGCAATAGAATAGCAATCTGAACACATTCGCGCATAAATGAAATGACCACAATTTTCTCCAAAACTATAACAGATGCAAACTTGTCCTGTGTGGTGGAGATGAGATTTGATAAAGTAAGTGGAAATCCAGTAAAAGTTTCATTTGGCTACTTTGCACTCTCGAGATAATCGTCACCATGTGCCAAATGCAATAGAATAGCAATCTGAACACATTCGCGCATAAATGAAATGACCACAATTTTCTCCAAAACTATAACAGATGCAAACTTGTCCTGTGTGGTGGAGATGAGATTTGATAAAGTAAGTGGAAATCCAGTAAAAGTTTCATTTGGCTACTTTGCACTCTCGAGATAATCGTCACCATGTGCCAAATGCAATAGAATAGCAATCTGAACACATTCGCGCATAAATGAAATGACCACAATTTTCTCCAAAACTATAACAGATGCAAACTTGTCCTGTGTGGTGGAGATGAGATTTGATAAAGTAAGTGGAAATCCAGTAAAAGTTTCATTTGGCTACTTTGCACTCTCGAGATAATCGTCACCATGTGCCAAATGCAATAGAATAGCAATCTGAACACATTCGCGCATAAATGAAATGACCACAATTTTCTCCAAAACTATAACAGATGCAAACTTGTCCTGTGTGGTGGAGATGAGATTTGATAAAGTAAGTGGAAATCCAGTAAAAGTTTCATTTGGCTACTTTGCACTCTCGAGATAATCGTCACCATGTGCCAAATGCAATAGAATAGCAATCTGAACACATTCGCGCATAAATGAAATGACCACAATTTTCTCCAAAACTATAACAGATGCAAACTTGTCCTGTGTGGTGGAGATGAGATTTGATAAAGTAAGTGGAAATCCAGTAAAAGTTTCATTTGGCTACTTTGCACTCTCGAGATAATCGTCACCATGTGCCAAATGCAATAGAATAGCAATCTGAACACATTCGCGCATAAATGAAATGACCACAATTTTCTCCAAAACTATAACAGATGCAAACTTGTCCTGTGTGGTGGAGATGAGATTTGATAAAGTAAGTGGAAATCCAGTAAAAGTTTCATTTGGCTACTTTGCACTCTCGAGATAATCGTCACCATGTGCCAAATGCAATAGAATAGCAATCTGAACACATTCGCGCATAAATGAAATGACCACAATTTTCTCCAAAACTATAACAGATGCAAACTTGTCCTGTGTGGTGGAGATGAGATTTGATAAAGTAAGTGGAAATCCAGTAAAAGTTTCATTTGGCTACTTTGCACTCTCGAGATAATCGTCACCATGTGCCAAATGCAATAGAATAGCAATCTGAGCACATTCGCGCATAAATGAAATGACCACAATTTTCTCAAAAACTATAACAGATGCAAACTTGTCCTGTGTGGTGGAGATGAGATTTGATAAAGTAAGTGGAAATCCAGTAAAAGTTTCATTTGGCTACTTTGCACTCTCGAGATAATCGTCACCATGTGCCAAATGCAATAGAATAGCAATCTGAGCACATTCGCGCATAAATGAAATGACCACAATTTTCTCAAAAACTGTAACAGATGCAAACTTGTCCTGTGTGGTGGAGATGAGATTTAATAAAGTAAATGGAAATCCAGTAAAAGTTTCATTTGGCTACTTTGCACTCTCGAGATAATCGTCACCATGTGCCAAATGCAATAGAATAGCAATCTGAGCACATTCGCGGATAAATGAAATGACCACAATTTTCTCAAAAACTATAACAGATGCAAACTTGTCCTGTGTGGTGGAGATGAGATTTGATAAAGTAAGTGGAAATCCAGTAAAAGTTTCATTTGGCTACTTTGCACTCTCGAGATAATCGTCACCATGTGCCAAATGCAATAGAATATCAATCTGAACACATTCGCGCATAAATGAAATGACCACAATTTTCTCCAAAACTATAACAGATGCAAACTTGTCCTGTGTGGTGGAGATGAGATTTGATAAAGTAAGTGGAAATCCAGTAAAAGTTTCATTTGGCTACTTTGCACTCTCGAGATAATCGTCACCATGTGCCAAATGCAATAGAATAGCAATCTGAACACATTCGCGCATAAATGAAATGACCACAATTTTCTCCAAAACTATAACAGATGCAAACTTGTCCTGTGTGGTGGAGATGAGATTTGATAAAGTAAGTGGAAATCCAGTAAAAGTTTCATTTGGCTACTTTGCACTCTCGAGATAATCGTCACCATGTGCCAAATGTAATAGAATAGCAATCTGAACACATTCGCGCATAAATGAAATGACCACAATTTTCTCCAAAACTATAACAGATGCAAACTTGTCCTGTGTGGTGGAGATGAGATTTGATAAAGTAAGTGGAAATCCAGTAAAAGTTTCATTTGGCTACTTTGCACTCTCGAGATAATCGTCACCATGTGCCAAATGCAATAGAATATCAATCTGAACACATTCGCGCATAAATGAAATGACCACAATTTTCTCCAAAACTATAACAGATGCAAACTTGTCCTGTGTGGTGGAGATGAGATTTGATAAAGTAAGTGGAAATCCAGTAAAAGTTTCATTTGGCTACTTTGCACTCTCGAGATAATCGTCACCATGTGCCAAATGCAATAGAATATCAATCTGAACACATTCGCGCATATATGAAATGACCACAATTTTCTCCAAAACTATATCAGATGCAAACTTGTCCTGTGTGGTGGAGATGAGATTTGATAAAGTAAGTGGAAATCCAGTAAAAGTTTCATTTGGCTACTTTGCACTCTCGAGATAATCGTCACCATGTGCCAAATGCAATAGAATAGCAATCTGAACACATTCGCGCATAAATGAAATGACCACAATTTTCTCCAAAACTATAACAGATGCAAACTTGTCCTGTGTGGTGGAGATGAGATTTGATAAAGTAAGTGGAAATCCAGTAAAAGTTTCATTTGGCTACTTTGCACTCTCGAGATAATCGTCACCATGTGCCAAATGCAATAGAATAGCAATCTGAACACATTCGCGCATAAATGAAATGACCACAATTTTCTCCAAAACTATAACAGATGCAAACTTGTCATGTGTGGTGGAGATGAGATTTGATAAAGTAAGTGGAAATCCAGTAAAAGTTTCATTTGGCTACTTTGCACTCTCGAGATAATCGTCACCATGTGCCAAATGCAATAGAATAGCAATCTGAACACATTCGCGCATAAATGAAATGACCACAATTTTCTCCAAAACTATAACAGATGCAAACTTGTCCTGTGTGGTGGAGATGAGATTTGATAAAGTAAGTGGAAATCCAGTAAAAGTTTCATTTGGCTACTTTGCACTCTCGAGATAATCGTCACCATGTGCCAAATGCAATAGAATAGCAATCTGAGCACATTCGCGCATAAATGAAATGACCACAATTTTCTCAAAAACTATAACAGATGCAAACTTGTCCTGTGTGGTGGAGATGAGATTTAATAAAGTAAGTGGAAATCCAGTAAAAGTTTCATTTGGCTACTTTGCACTCTCGAGATAATCGTCACCATGTGCCAAATGCAATAGAATAGCAATCTGAGCACATTCGCGGATAAATGAAATGACCACAATTTTCTCAAAAACTATAACAGATGCAAACTTGTCCTGTGTGGTGGAGATGAGATTTGATAAAGTAAGTGGAAATCCAGTAAAAGTTTCATTTGGCTACTTTGCACTCTCGAGATAATCGTCACCATGTGCCAAATGCAATAGAATATCAATCTGAACACATTCGCGCATATATGAAATGACCACAATTTTCTCCAAAACTATAACAGATGCAAACTTGTCCTGTGTGGTGGAGATGAGATTTGATAAAGTAAGTGGAAATCCAGTAAAAGTTTCATTTGGCTACTTTGCACTCTCGAGATAATCGTCACCATGTGCCAAATGCAATAGAATAGCAATCTGAACACATTCGCGCATAAATGAAATGACCACAATTTTCTCCAAAACTATAACAGATGCAAACTTGTCCTGTGTGGTGGAGATGAGATTTGATAAAGTAAGTGGAAATCCAGTAAAAGTTTCATTTGGCTACTTTGCACTCTCGAGATAATCGTCACCATGTGCCAAATGCAATAGAATAGCAATCTGAACACATTCGCGCATAAATGAAATGACCACAATTTTCTCCAAAACTATAACAGATGCAAACTTGTCCTGTGTGGTGGAGATGAGATTTGATAAAGTAAGTGGAAATCCAGTAAAAGTTTCATTTGGCTACTTTGCACTCTCGAGATAATCGTCACCATGTGCCAAATGCAATAGAATAGCAATCTGAACACATTCGCGCATAAATGAAATGACCACAATTTTCTCCAAAACTATAACAGATGCAAACTTGTCCTGTGTGGTGGAGATGAGATTTGATAAAGTAAGTGGAAATCCAGTAAAAGTTTCATTTGGCTACTTTGCACTCTCGAGATAATCGTCACCATGTGCCAAATGCAATAGAATAGCAATCTGAACACATTCGCGCATAAATGAAATGACCACAATTTTCTCCAAAACTATAACAGATGCAAACTTGTCCTGTGTGGTGGAGATGAGATTTGATAAAGTAAGTGGAAATCCAGTAAAAGTTTCATTTGGCTACTTTGCACTCTCGAGATAATCGTCACCATGTGCCAAATGCAATAGAATAGCAATCTGAACACATTCGCGCATAAATGAAATGACCACAATTTTCTCCAAAACTATAACAGATGCAAACTTGTCCTGTGTGGTGGAGATGAGATTTGATAAAGTAAGTGGAAATCCAGTAAAAGTTTCATTTGGCTACTTTGCACTCTCGAGATAATCGTCACCATGTGCCAAATGCAATAGAATAGCAATCTGAACACATTCGCGCATAAATGAAATGACCACAATTTTCTCCAAAACTATAACAGATGCAAACTTGTCCTGTGTGGTGGAGATGAGATTTGATAAAGTAAGTGGAAATCCAGTAAAAGTTTCATTTGGCTACTTTGCACTCTCGAGATAATCGTCACCATGTGCCAAATGCAATAGAATAGCAATCTGAACACATTCGCGCATAAATGAAATGACCACAATTTTCTCCAAAACTATAACAGATGCAAACTTGTCCTGTGTGGTGGAGATGAGATTTGATAAAGTAAGTGGAAATCCAGTAAAAGTTTCATTTGGCTACTTTGCACTCTCGAGATAATCGTCACCATGTGCCAAATGCAATAGAATAGCAATCTGAACACATTCGCGCATAAATGAAATGACCACAATTTTCTCCAAAACTATAACAGATGCAAACTTGTCCTGTGTGGTGGAGATGAGATTTGATAAAGTAAGTGGAAATCCAGTAAAAGTTTCATTTGGCTACTTTGCACTCTCGAGATAATCGTCACCATGTGCCAAATGCAATAGAATAGCAATCTGAACACATTCGCGCATAAATGAAATGACCACAATTTTCTCCAAAACTATAACAGATGCAAACTTGTCCTGTGTGGTGGAGATGAGATTTGATAAAGTAAGTGGAAATCCAGTAAAAGTTTCATTTGGCTACTTTGCACTCTCGAGATAATCGTCACCATGTGCCAAATGCAATAGAATAGCAATCTGAACACATTCGCGCATAAATGAAATGACCACAATTTTCTCCAAAACTATAACAGATGCAAACTTGTCCTGTGTGGTGGAGATGAGATTTGATAAAGTAAGTGGAAATCCAGTAAAAGTTTCATTTGGCTACTTTGCACTCTCGAGATAATCGTCACCATGTGCCAAATGCAATAGAATAGCAATCTGAGCACATTCGCGCATAAATGAAATGACCACAATTTTCTCAAAAACTATAACAGATGCAAACTTGTCCTGTGTGGTGGAGATGAGATTTGATAAAGTAAGTGGAAATCCAGTAAAAGTTTCATTTGGCTACTTTGCACTCTCGAGATAATCGTCACCATGTGCCAAATGCAATAGAATAGCAATCTGAGCACATTCGCGCATAAATGAAATGACCACAATTTTCTCAAAAACTGTAACAGATGCAAACTTGTCCTGTGTGGTGGAGATGAGATTTAATAAAGTAAATGGAAATCCAGTAAAAGTTTCATTTGGCTACTTTGCACTCTCGAGATAATCGTCACCATGTGCCAAATGCAATAGAATAGCAATCTGAGCACATTCGCGGATAAATGAAATGACCACAATTTTCTCAAAAACTATAACAGATGCAAACTTGTCCTGTGTGGTGGAGATGAGATTTGATAAAGTAAGTGGAAATCCAGTAAAAGTTTCATTTGGCTACTTTGCACTCTCGAGATAATCGTCACCATGTGCCAAATGCAATAGAATATCAATCTGAACACATTCGCGCATAAATGAAATGACCACAATTTTCTCCAAAACTATAACAGATGCAAACTTGTCCTGTGTGGTGGAGATGAGATTTGATAAAGTAAGTGGAAATCCAGTAAAAGTTTCATTTGGCTACTTTGCACTCTCGAGATAATCGTCACCATGTGCCAAATGCAATAGAATAGCAATCTGAACACATTCGCGCATAAATGAAATGACCACAATTTTCTCCAAAACTATAACAGATGCAAACTTGTCCTGTGTGGTGGAGATGAGATTTGATAAAGTAAGTGGAAATCCAGTAAAAGTTTCATTTGGCTACTTTGCACTCTCGAGATAATCGTCACCATGTGCCAAATGCAATAGAATATCAATCTGAACACATTCGCGCATAAATGAAATGACCACAATTTTCTCCAAAACTATAACAGATGCAAACTTGTCCTGTGTGGTGGAGATGAGATTTGATAAAGTAAGTGGAAATCCAGTAAAAGTTTCATTTGGCTACTTTGCACTCTCGAGATAATCGTCACCATGTGCCAAATGCAATAGAAAACAATCTGAACACATTCGCGCATAAGTGAAATGACCACAATTTTCTCCAAAACTATAACAGATGCAAACTTGTCCTGTGTGGTGGAGATGAGATTTGATAAAGTAAGTGGAAATCCAGTAAAAGTTTCATTTGGCTACTTTGCACTCTCGAGATAATCGTCACCATGTGTCAAATGCAATAGAATAGCAATCTGAACACATTCGCGCATAAATGAAATGACAACAATTTTCTCCAAAACTATAACAGATGCAAACTTGTCCTGTGTGGTGGAGATGAGATTTGATAAAGTAAGTGGAAATCCAGTAAAAGTTTCATTTGGCTACTTTGCACTCTCGAGATAATCGTCACCATGTGCCAAATGCAATAGAATAGCAATCTGAACACATTCGCGCATAAATGAAATGACCACAATTTTCTCCAAAACTATAACAGATGCAAACTTGTCCTGTGTGGTGGAGATGAGAATTGATAAAGTAAGTGGAAATCCAGTAAAAGTTTCATTTGGCTACTTTGCACTCTCGAGATAATCGTCACCATGTGCCAAATGCAATAAAATAGCAATCTGAGCACATTCGCGCATAAATGAAATGACCACAATTTTTTCCAAAACTATAACAGATGCAAACTTGTTCTGTGTGGTGGAGATGAGATTTTATAAAGTAAGTGGAAATCCAGTAAAAGTTTCATTTGGCTACTTTGCACTCTCGAGATAATCGTCACCATGTGCCAAATGCAATAGAATAGCAATCTGAACACATTCGCACATAAATGAAATGACCACAATTTTCTCCAAAACTATAACAGATGCAAACTTGTCCTGTGTGGTGGAGATGAGATTTGATAAAGTAAGTGGAAATCCAGTAAAAGTTTCATTTGGCTACTTTGCACTCTCGAGATAATCGTCACCATGTGCCAAATGCAATAGAATAGCAATCTGAGCACATTCGCGCATAAATGAAATGACCACAATTTTCTCAAAAACTATAACATATGCAAACTTGTCCTGTGTGGCGGAGATGAGATTTGATAAAGTAAGTGGAAATCCAGTAAAAGTTTCATTTGGCTACTTTGCACTCTCGAGATAATCGTCACCATGTGCCAAATGCAATAGAATAGCAATCTGAACACATTCGCGCATAAATGAAATGACCACAATTTTCTCCAAAACTATAACAGATGCAAACTTGTCCTGTGTGGTGGAGATGAGATTTGATAAAGTAAGTGGAAATCCAGTAAAAGTTTCATTTGGCTACTTTGCACTCTCGAGATAATCGTCACCATGTGCCAAATGCAATAGAATAGCAATCTGAACACATTCGCGCATAAATGAAATGACCACAATTTTCTCCAAAACTATAACAGATGCAAACTTGTCCTGTGTGGTGGAGATGAGATTTGATAAAGTAAGTGGAAATCCAGTAAAAGTTTCATTTGGCTACTTTGCACTCTCGAGATAATCGTCACCATGTGCCAAATGCAATAGAATAGCAATCTGAGCACATTCGCGCATAAATGAAATGACCACAATTTTCTCAAAAACTATAACAGATGCAAACTTGTCCTGTGTGGTGGAGATGAGATTTGATAAAGTAAGTGGAAATCCAGTAAAAGTTTCATTTGGCTACTTTGCACTCTCGAGATAATCGTCACCATGTGCCAAATGCAATAGAATAGCAATCTGAGCACATTCGCGCATAAATGAAATGACCACAATTTTCTCAAAAACTGTAACAGATGCAAACTTGTCCTGTGTGGTGGAGATGAGATTTAATAAAGTAAATGGAAATCCAGTAAAAGTTTCATTTGGCTACTTTGCACTCTCGAGATAATCGTCACCATGTGCCAAATGCAATAGAATAGCAATCTGAGCACATTCGCGGATAAATGAAATGACCACAATTTTCTCAAAAACTATAACAGATGCAAACTTGTCCTGTGTGGTGGAGATGAGATTTGATAAAGTAAGTGGAAATCCAGTAAAAGTTTCATTTGGCTACTTTGCACTCTCGAGATAATCGTCACCATGTGCCAAATGCAATAGAATATCAATCTGAACACATTCGCGCATATATGAAATGACCACAATTTTCTCCAAAACTATAACAGATGCAAACTTGTCCTGTGTGGTGGAGATGAGATTTGATAAAGTAAGTGGAAATCCAGTAAAAGTTTCATTTGGCTACTTTGCACTCTCGAGATAATCGTCACCATGTGCCAAATGCAATAGAATAGCAATCTGAACACATTCGCGCATAAATGAAATGACCACAATTTTCTCCAAAACTATAACAGATGCAAACTTGTCCTGTGTGGTGGAGATGAGATTTGATAAAGTAAGTGGAAATCCAGTAAAAGTTTCATTTGGCTACTTTGCACTCTCGAGATAATCGTCACCATGTGCCAAATGCAATAGAATAGCAATCTGAACACATTCGCGCATAAATGAAATGACCACAATTTTCTCCAAAACTATAACAGATGCAAACTTGTCCTGTGTGGTGGAGATGAGATTTGATAAAGTAAGTGGAAATCCAGTAAAAGTTTCATTTGGCTACTTTGCACTCTCGAGATAATCGTCACCATGTGCCAAATGCAATAGAATAGCAATCTGAACACATTCGCGCATAAATGAAATGACCACAATTTTCTCCAAAACTATAACAGATGCAAACTTGTCCTGTGTGGTGGAGATGATATTTGATAAAGTAAGTGGAAATCCAGTAAAAGTTTCATTTGGCTACTTTGCACTCTCGAGATAATCGTCACCATGTGCCAAATGCAATAGAATAGCAATCTGAACACATTCGCGCATAAATGAAATGACCACAATTTTCTCCAAAACTATAACAGATGCAAACTTGTCCTGTGTGGTGGAGATGAGATTTGATAAAGTAAGTGGAAATCCAGTAAAAGTTTCATTTGGCTACTTTGCACTCTCGAGATAATCGTCACCATGTGCCAAATGCAATAGAATAGCAATCTGAACACATTCGCGCATAAATGAAATGACCACAATTTTCTCCAAAACTATAACAGATGCAAACTTGTCCTGTGTGGTGGAGATGAGATTTGATAAAGTAAGTGGAAATCCAGTAAAAGTTTCATTTGGCTACTTTGCACTCTCGAGATAATCGTCACCATGTGCCAAATGCAATAGAATAGCAATCTGAGCACATTCGCGCATAAATGAAATGACCACAATTTTCTCAAAAACTATAACAGATGCAAACTTGTCCTGTGTGGTGGAGATGAGATTTGATAAAGTAAGTGGAAATCCAGTAAAAGTTTCATTTGGCTACTTTGCACTCTCGAGATAATCGTCACCATGTGCCAAATGCAATAGAATAGCAATCTGAGCACATTCGCGCATAAATGAAATGACCACAATTTTCTCAAAAACTGTAACAGATGCAAACTTGTCCTGTGTGGTGGAGATGAGATTTAATAAAGTAAGTGGAAATCCAGTAAAAGTTTCATTTGGCTACTTTGCACTCTCGAGATAATCGTCACCATGTGCCAAATGCAATAGAATAGCAATCTGAGCACATTCGCGGATAAATGAAATGACCACAATTTTCTCAAAAACTATAACAGATGCAAACTTGTCCTGTGTGGTGGAGATGAGATTTGATAAAGTAAGTGGAAATCCAGTAAAAGTTTCATTTGGCTACTTTGCACTCTCGAGATAATCGTCACCATGTGCCAAATGCAATAGAATATCAATTTGAACACATTCGCGCATATATGAAATGACCACAATTTTCTCCAAAACTATAACAGATGCAAACTTGTCCTGTGTGGTGGAGATGAGATTTGATAAAGTAAGTGGAAATCCAGTAAAAGTTTCATTTGGCTACTTTGCACTCTCGAGATAATCGTCACCATGTGCCAAATGCAATAGAATAGCAATCTGAACACATTCGCGCATAAATGAAATGACCACAATTTTCTCCAAAACTATAACAGATGCAAACTTGTCCTGTGTGGTGGAGATGAGATTTGATAAAGTAAGTGGAAATCCAGTAAAAGTTTCATTTGGCTACTTTGCACTCTCGAGATAATCGTCACCATGTGCCAAATGCAATAGAATAGCAATCTGAACACATTCGCGCATATATAAAATGACCACAATTTTCTCCAAAACTATAACAGATGCAAACTTGTCCTGTGTGGTGGAGATGAGATTTGATAAAGTAAGTGGAAATCCAGTAAAAGTTTCATTTGGCTACTTTGCACTCTCGAGATAATCGTCACCATGTGCCAAATGCAATAGAATAGCAATCTGAACACATTCGCGCATAAATGAAATGACCACAATTTTCTCCAAAACTATAACAGATGCAAACTTGTCCTGTGTGGTGGAGATGAGATTTGATAAAGTAAGTGGAAATCCAGTAAAAGTTTCATTTGGCTACTTTGCACTCTCGAGATAATCGTCACCATGTGCCAAATGCAATAGAATAGCAATCTGAGCACATTCGCGCATAAATGAAATGACCACAATTTTCTCAAAAACTGTAACAGATGCAAACTTGTCCTGTGTGGTGGAGATGAGATTTAATAAAGTAAGTGGAAATCCAGTAAAAGTTTCATTTGGCTACTTTGCACTCTCGAGATAATCGTCACCATGTGCCAAATGCAATAGAATAGCAATCTGAGCACATTCGCGGATAAATGAAATGACCACAATTTTCTCAAAAACTATAACAGATGCAAACTTGTCCTGTGTGGTGGAGATGAGATTTGATAAAGTAAGTGGAAATCCAGTAAAAGTTTCATTTGGCTACTTTGCACTCTCGAGATAATCGTCACCATGTGCCAAATGCAATAGAATAGCAATCTGAACACATTCGCGCATATATAAAATGACCACAATTTTCTCCAAAACTATAACAGATGCAAACTTGTCCTGTGTGGTGGAGATGAGATTTGATAAAGTAAGTGGAAATCCAGTAAAAGTTTCATTTGGCTACTTTGCACTCTCGAGATAATCGTCACCATGTGCCAAATGCAATAGAATAGCAATCTGAACACATTCGCGCATAAATGAAATGACCACAATTTTCTCCAAAACTATAACAGATGCAAACTTGTCCTGTGTGGTGGAGATGAGATTTGATAAAGTAAGTGGAAATCCAGTAAAAGTTTCATTTGGCTACTTTGCACTCTCGAGATAATCGTCACCATGTGCCAAATGCAATAGAATAGCAATCTGAACACATTCGCGCATAAATGAAATGACCACAATTTTCTCCAAAACTATAACAGATGCAAACTTGTCCTGTGTGGTGGAGATGAGATTTGATAAAGTAAGTGGAAATCCAGTAAAAGTTTCATTTGGCTACTTTGCACTCTCGAGATAATCGTCACCATGTGCCAAATGCAATAGAATAGCAATCTGAACACATTCGCGCATAAATGAAATGACCACAATTTTCTCCAAAACTATAACAGATGCAAACTTGTCCTGTGTGGTGGAGATGAGATTTGATAAAGTAAGTGGAAATCCAGTAAAAGTTTCATTTGGCTACTTTGCACTCTCGGGATAATCGTCACCATGTGCCAAATGCAATAGAATAGCAATCTGAGCACATTCGCGCATAAATGAAATGACCACAATTTTCTCAAAAACTATAACAGATGCAAACTTGTCCTGTGTGGTGGAGATGAGATTTGATAAAGTAAGTGGAAATCCAGTAAAAGTTTCATTTGGCTACTTTGCACTCTCGAGATAATCGTCACCATGTGCCAAATGCAATAGAATAGCAATCTGAACACATTCGCGCATAAATGAAATGACCACAATTTTCTCCAAAACTATAACAGATGCAAACTTGTCCTGTGTGGTGGAGATGAGATTTGATAAAGTAAGTGGAAATCCAGTAAAAGTTTCATTTGGCTACTTTGCACTCTCGAGATAATCGTCACCATGTGCCAAATGCAATAGAATAGCAATCTGAACACATTCGCGCATAAATGAAATGACCACAATTTTCTCCAAAACTATAACAGATGCAAACTTGTCCTGTGTGGTGGAGATGAGATTTGATAAAGTAAGTGGAAATCCAGTAAAAGTTTCATTTGGCTACTTTGCACTCTCAAGATAATCGTCACCATGTGCCAAATGCAATAGAATAGCAATCTGAACACATTCGTGCATAAATGAAATGACCACAATTTTCTCAAAAACTATAACAGATGCAAACTTGTCCTGTGTGGTGGAGATGAGATTTGATAAAGTAAGTGGAAATCCAGTAAAAGTTTCATTTGGCTACTTTGCACTCTCGAGATAATCGTCACCATGTGCCAAATGCAATAGAATAGCAATCTGAGCACATTCGCGCATAAATGAAATGACCACAATTTTCTCAAAAACTATAACAGATGCAAACTTGTCCTGTGTGGTGGAGAAGAGATTTGATAAAGTAAGTGGAAATCCAGTAAAAGTTTCATTTGGCTACTTTGCACTCTCGAGATAATCGTCACCATGTGCCAAATGCAATAGAATAGCAATCTGAGCACATTCGCGCATAAATGAAATGACCACAATTTTCTCCAAAACTATAACAGATGCAAACTTGTCCTGTGTGGTGGAGATGAGATTTGATAAAGTAAGTGGAAATCCAGTAAAAGTTTCATTTGGCTACTTTGCACTCTCGAGATAATCGTCACCATGTGCCAAATGCAATAGAATAGCAATCTGAACACATTCGCGCATAAATGAAATGACCACAATTTTCTCCAAAACTATTACAGATGCAAACTTGTCCTGTGTGGTGGAGATGAGATTTGATAAAGTAAGTGGAAATCCAGTAAAAGTTTCATTTGGCTACTTTGCACTCTCGAGATAATCGTCACCATGTGCCAAATGCAATAGAATAGCAATCTGAGCACATTCGCGCATAAATGAAATGACCACAATTTTCTCCAAAACTATAACAGATGCAAACTTGTCCTGTGTGGTGGAGATGAGATTTGATAAAGTAAGTGGAAATCCAGTAAAAGTTTCATTTGGCTACTTTGCACTCTCGAGATAATCGTCACCATGTGCCAAATGCAATAGAATAGCAATCTGAACACATTCGCGCATAAATGAAATGACCACAATTTTCTCAAAAACTATAACAGATGCAAACTTGTCCTGTGTGGTGGAGATGAGATTTGATAAAGTAAGTGGAAATCCAGTAAAAGTTTCATTTGGCTACTTTGCACTCTCGAGATAATCGTCACCATGTGCCAAATGCAATAGAATAGCAATCTGAGCACATTCGCGCATAAATGAAATGACCACAATTTTCTCAAAAACTATAACAGATGCAAACTTGTCCTGTGTGGTGGAGATGAGATTTGATAAAGTAAGTGGAAATCCAGTAAAAGTTTCATTTGGCTACTTTGCACTCTCGAGATAATTGTCACCATGTGCCAAATGCAATAGAATAGCAATCTGAGCACATTCGCGTATAAATGAAATGACCACAATTTTCTCAAAAACTTTAACAGATGCAAACTTGTCCTGTGTGGTGGAGATGAGATTTGATAAAGTAAGTGGAAATCCAGTAAAAGTTTCATTTGGCTACTTTGCCCTCTCGAGATAATCGTCACCATGTGCCAAATGCAATAGAATAGCAATCTGAGCACATTCGTGCATAAATGAAATGACCACAATTTTCTCCAAAACTATAACAGATGCAAACTTGTCCTGTGTGGTGGAGATGAGATTTGATAAAGTGGAAATCCAGTAAAAGTTTCATTTGGCTACTTTGCACTCTCGAGATAATCGTCACCATGTGCCAAATGCAATAGAATAGCAATCTGAACACATTCGCGCATAAATGAAATGACCACAATTTTCTCAAAAACTATAACAGATGCAAACTTGTCCTGTATTGTGGAGATGAGATTTGATAAAGTAAGTGGAAATCCAGTAAAAGTTTCATTTGGCTACTTTGCACTCTCGAGATAATCGTCACCATGTGCCAAATGCAATAGAATAGCAATCTGAGCACATTCGCGCATAAATGAAATGACCACAATTTTCTCAAAAACTATAACAGACGCAAACTTGTCCTGTGTGGTGGAGATGAGATTTGATAAAGTAAGTGGAAATCCAGTAAAAGTTTCATTTGGCTACTTTGCACTCTCGAGATAATCGTCACCATGTGCCAAATGCAATAGAATAGCAATCAGCACATTCGCGTATAAATGAAATGACCACAATTTTCTCAAAAACTATAACAGATGCAAACTTGTCCTGTGTGGTGGAGATGAGATTTGATAAAGTAAGTGGAAATCCAGTAAAAGTTTCATTTGGCTACTTTGCACTCTCGAGATAATCGTCAACATGTGCCAAATGCAATAGAATAGCAATCTGAGCACATTCGCGCATAAATGAAATGACCACAATTTTCTCAAAAACTATAACAGATGCAAACTTGTCCTGTGTGGTGGAGATGAGATTTGATAAAGTAAGTGGAAATCCAGTAAAAGTTTCATTTGGCTACTTTGCACTCTCGAGATAATCGTCACCATGTGCCAAATGCAATAGAATAGCAATCTGAGCACATTCGCGCATAAATGAAATGACCACAATTTTCTCAAAAACTATAACAGATGCAAACTTGTCCTGTGTGGTGGAGATGAGATTTGATAAAGTAAGTGGAAATCCAGTAAAAGTTTCATTTGGCTACTTTGCACTCTCGAGATAATCGTCACCATGTGCCAAATGCAATAGAATATCAATCTGAACACATTCGCGCATATATGAAATGACCACAATTTTCTCCAAAACTATAACAGATGCAAACTTGTCCTGTGTGGTGGAGATGAGATTTGATAAAGTAAGTGGAAATCCAGTAAAAGTTTCATTTGGCTACTTTGCACTCTCGAGATAATCGTCACCATGTGCCAAATGCAATAGAATAGCAATCTGAACACATTCGCGCATAAATGAAATGACCACAATTTTCTCCAAAACTATAACAGATGCAAACTTGTCCTGTGTGGTGGAGATGAGATTTGATAAAGTAAGTGGAAATCCAGTAAAAGTTTCATTTGGCTACTTTGCACTCTCGAGATAATCGTCACCATGTGCCAAATGCAATAGAATAGCAATCTGAACACATTCGCGCATAAATGAAATGACCACAATTTTCTCCAAAACTATAACAGATGCAAACTTGTCCTGTGTGGTGGAGATGAGATTTGATAAAGTAAGTGGAAATCCAGTAAAAGTTTCATTTGGCTACTTTGCACTCTCGAGATAATCGTCACCATGTGCCAAATGCAATAGAATAGCAATCTGAACACATTCGCGCATAAATGAAATGACCACAATTTTCTCCAAAACTATAACAGATGCAAACTTGTCCTGTGTGGTGGAGATGAGATTTGATAAAGTAAGTGGAAATCCAGTAAAAGTTTCATTTGGCTACTTTGCACTCTCGAGATAATCGTCACCATGTGCCAAATGCAATAGAATAGCAATCTGAGCACATTCGCGTATAAATGAAATGACCACAATTTTCTCAAAAACTATAACAGATGCAAACTTGTCCTGTGTGGTGGAGATGAGATTTGATAAAGTAAGTGGAAATCCAGTAAAAGTTTCATTTGGCTACTTTGCACTCTCGAGATAATCGTCACCATGTGCCAAATGCAATAGAATAGCAATCTGAGCACATTCGCGCATAAATGAAATGACCACAATTTTCTCAAAAACTATAACAGATGCAAACTTGTCCTGTGTGGTGGAGATGAGATTTGATAAAGTAAGTGGAAATCCAGTAAAAGTTTCATTTGGCTACTTTGCACTCTCGAGATAATCGTCACCATGTGCCAAATGCAATAGAATAGCAATCTGAGCACATTCGCGCATACATGAAATGACCACAATTTTCTCAAAAACTATAACAGATGCAAACTTGTCCTGTGTGGTGGAGAAGAGATTTGATAAAGTAAGTGGAAATCCAGTAAAAGTTTCATTTGGCTACTTTGCACTCTCGAGATAATCGTCACCATGTGGCAAATGCAATAGAATATCAATCTGAACACATTCGCGCATATATGAAATGACCACAATTTTCTCCAAAACTATAACAGATGCAAACTTGTCCTGTGTGGTGGAGATGAGATTTGATAAAGTAAGTGGAAATCCAGTAAAAGTTTCATTTGGCTACTTTGCACTCTCGAGATAATCGTCACCATGTGCCAAATGCAATAGAATAGCAATCTGAACACATTCGCGCATAAATGAAATGACCACAATTTTCTCCAAAACTATAACAGATGCAAACTTGTCCTGTGTGGTGGAGATGAGATTTGATAAAGTAAGTGGAAATCCAGTAAAAGTTTCATTTGGCTACTTTGCACTCTCGAGATAATCGTCACCATGTGCCAAATGCAATAGAATAGCAATCTGAACACATTCGCGCATAAATGAAATGACCACAATTTTCTCCAAAACTATAACAGATGCAAACTTGTCCTGTGTGGTGGAGATGAGATTTGATAAAGTAAGTGGAAATCCAGTAAAAGTTTCATTTGGCTACTTTGCACTCTCGAGATAATCGTCACCATGTGCCAAATGCAATAGAATAGCAATCTGAACACATTCGCGCTTAAATGAAATGACCACAATTTTCTCCAAAACTATAACAGATGCAAACTTGTCCTGTGTGGTGGAGATGAGATTTGATAAAGTAAGTGGAAATCCAGTAAAAGTTTCATTTGGCTACTTTGCACTCTCGAGATAATCGTCACCATGTGCCAAATGCAATAGAATAGCAATCTGAGCACATTCGCGTATAAATGAAATGACCACAATTTTCTCAAAAACTATAACAGATGCAAACTTGTCCTGTGTGGTGGAGATGAGATTTGATAAAGTAAGTGGAAATCCAGTAAAAGTTTCATTTGGCTACTTTGCACTCTCGAGATAATCGTCACCATGTGCCAAATGCAATAGAATAGCAATCTGAGCACATTCGCGCATAAATGAAATGACCACAATTTTCTCAAAAACTATAACAGATGCAAACTTGTCCTGTGTGGTGGAGATGAGATTTGATAAAGTAAGTGGAAATCCAGTAAAAGTTTCATTTGGCTACTTTGCACTCTCGAGATAATCGTCACCATGTGCCAAATGCAATAGAATAGCAATCTGAGCACATTCGCGCATACATGAAATGACCACAATTTTCTCAAAAACTATAACAGATGCAAACTTGTCCTGTGTGGTGGAGAAGAGATTTGATAAAGTAAGTGGAAATCCAGTAAAAGTTTCATTTGGCTACTTTGCACTCTCGAGATAATCGTCACCATGTGGCAAATGCAATAGAATATCAATCTGAACACATTCGCGCATATATGAAATGACCACAATTTTCTCCAAAACTATAACAGATGCAAACTTGTCCTGTGTGGTGGAGATGAGATTTGATAAAGTAAGTGGAAATCCAGTAAAAGTTTCATTTGGCTACTTTGCACTCTCGAGATAATCGTCACCATGTGCCAAATGCAATAGAATAGCAATCTGAACACATTCGTGCATAAATGAAATGACCACAATTTTCTCAAAAACTATAACAGATGCAAACTTGTCCTGTGTGGTGGAGATGAGATTTGATAAAGTAAGTGGAAATCCAGTAAAAGTTTCATTTGGCTACTTTGCACTCTCGAGATAATCGTCACCATGTGCCAAATGCAATAGAATAGCAATCTGAACACATTCGCGCATAAATGAAATGACCACAATTTTCTCCAAAACTATAACAGATGCAAACTTGTCCTGTGTGGTGGAGATGAGATTTGATAAAGTAAGTGGAAATCCAGTAAAAGTTTCATTTGGCTACTTTGCACTCTCGAGATAATCGTCACCATGTGCCAAATGCAATAGAATAGCAATCTGAGCACATTCGCGTATAAATGAAATGACCACAATTTTCTCAAAAACTATAACAGATGCAAACTTGTCCTGTGTGGTGGAGATGAGATTTGATAAAGTAAGTGGAAATCCAGTAAAAGTTTCATTTGGCTACTTTGCACTCTCGAGATAATCGTCACCATGTGCCAAATGCAATAGAATAGCAATCTGAGCACATTCGCGCATAAATGAAATGACCACAATTTTCTCCAAAACTATAACAGATGCAAACTTGTCCTGTGTGGTGGAGATGAGATTTGATAAAGTAAGTGGAAATCCAGTAAAAGTTTAATTTGGCTACTTTGCACTCTCGAGATAATCGTCACCATGTGCCAAATGCAATAGAATAGCAATCTGAGCACATTCGCGCATAAATGAAATGACCACAATTTTCTCAAAAACTATAACAGATGCAAACTTGTCCTGTGTGGTGGAGATGAGATTTGATAAAGTAAGTGGAAATCCAGTAAAAGTTTCATTTGGCTACTTTGCACTCTCGAGATAATCGTCACCATGTGCCAAATGCAATAGAATAGCAATCTGAGCACATTCGCGCATAAATGAAATGACCACAATTTTCTCAAAAACTATAACAGATGCAAACTTGTCCTGTGTGGTGGAGATGAGATTTGATAAAGTAAGTGGAAATCCAGTAAAAGTTTCATTTGGCTACTTTGCACTCTCGAGATAATCGTCACCATGTGCCAAATGCAATAGAATAGCAATCTGAGCACATTCGCGCATAAATGAAATGACCACAATTTTCTCAAAAACTATAACAGATGCAAACTTGTCCTGTGTGGTGGAGATGAGATTTGATAAAGTAAGTGGAAATCCAGTAAAAGTTTCATTTGGCTACTTTGCACTCTCGAGATAATCGTCACCATGTGCCAAATGCAATAGAATAGCAATCTGAGCACATTCGCGCATAAATGAAATGACCACAATTTTCTCAAAAACTATAACAGATGCAAACTTGTCCTGTGTGGTGGAGATGAGATTTGATAAAGTAAGTGGAAATCCAGTAAAAGTTTCATTTGGCTACTTTGCACTCTTGAGATAATCGTCACCATGTGCCTAATGCAATAGAATATCAATCTGAACACATTCGCGCATATATGAAATGACCACAATTTTCTCCAAAACTATAACAGATGCAAACTTGTCCTGTGTGGTGGAGATGAGATTTAATAAAGTAAGTGGAAATCCAGTAAACGTTTCATTTGGCTACTTTGCACTCTCGAGATAATCGTCACCATGTGCCAAATGCAATAGAATAGCAATCTGAACACATTAGCGCATAAATGAAATGACCACAATTTTCTCCAAAACTATAACAGATGCAAACTTGTCCTGTGTGGTGGAGATGAGATTTGATAAAGTAAGTGGAAATCCAGTAAAAGTTTCATTTGGCTACTTTGCACTCTCGAGATAATCGTCACCATGTGCCAAATGCAATAGAATAGCAATGTGAACACATTCGCGCATAAATGAAATGACCACAATTTTCTCCAAAACTATAACAGATGCAAACTTGTCCTGTGTGGTGGAGATGAGATTTGATAAAGTAAGTGGAAATCCAGTAAAAGTTTCATTTGGCTACTTTGCACTCTCGAGATAATCGTCACCATGTGCCAAATGCAATAGAATAGCAATCTGAACACATTCGCGCATAAATGAAATGACCACAATTTTCTCCAAAACTATAACAGATGCAAAATTGTCCTGTGTGGTGGAGATGAGATTTGATAAAGTAAGTGGAAATCCAGTAAAAGTTTCATTTGGCTACTTTGCACTCTCGAGATAATCGTCACCATGTGCCAAATGCAATAGAATAGCAATCTGAACACATTCGCGCATAAATGAAATGACCACAATTTTCTCAAAAACTATAACAGATGCAAACTTGTCCTGTGTGGTGGAGATGAGATTTGATAAAGTAAGTGGAAATCCAGTAAAAGTTTCATTTGGCTACTTTGCACTCTCGAGATAATCGTCACCATGTGCCAAATGCAATAGAATAGCAATCTGAGCACATTCGCGCATAAATGAAATGACCACAATTTTCTCAAAAACTATAACAGATGCAAACTTGTCCTGTGTGGTGGAGATGAGATTTGATAAAGTAAGTGGAAATCCAGTAAAAGTTTCATTTGGCTACTTTGCACTCTCGAGATAATCGTCACCATGTGCCAAATGCAATAGAATAGCAATCTGAGCACATTCGCGCATAAATGAAATGACCACAATTTTCTCCAAAACTATAACAGATGCAAACTTGTCCTGTGTGGTGGAGATGAGATTTGATAAAGTAAGTGGAAATCCAGTAAAAGTTTCATTTGGCTACTTTGCACTCTCGAGATAATCGTCACCATGTGCCAAATGCAATAGAATAGCAATCTGAGCACATTCGCGCATAAATGAAATGACCACAATTTTCTCCAAAACTATAACAGATGCAAACTTGTCCTGTGTGGTGGAGATGAGATTTGATAAAGTAAGTGGAAATCCAGTAAAAGTTTAATTTGGCTACTTTGCACTCTCGAGATAATCGTCACCATGTGCCAAATGCAATAGAATAGCAATCTGAGCACATTCGCGCATAAATGAAATGACCACAATTTTCTCAAAAACTATAACAGATGCAAACTTGTCCTGTGTGGTGGAGATGAGATTTGATAAAGTAAGTGGAAATCCAGTAAAAGTTTCATTTGGCTACTTTGCACTCTCGAGATAATCGTCACCATGTGCCAAATGCAATAGAATAGCAATCTGAGCACATTCGCGCATAAATGAAATGACCACAATTTTCTCAAAAACTATAACAGATGCAAACTTGTCCTGTGTGGTGGAGATGAGATTTGATAAAGTAAGTGGAAATCCAGTAAAAGTTTCATTTGGCTACTTTGCACTCTCGAGATAATCGTCACCATGTGCCAAATGCAATAGAATAGCAATCTGAGCACATTCGCGCATAAATGAAATGACCACAATTTTCTCAAAAACTATAACAGATGCAAACTTGTCCTGTGTGGTGGAGATGAGATTTGATAAAGTAAGTGGAAATCCAGTAAAAGTTTCATTTGGCTACTTTGCACTCTCGAGATAATCGTCACCATGTGCCTAATGCAATAGAATATCAATCTGAACACATTCGCGCATATATGAAATGACCACAATTTTCTCCAAAACTATAACAGATGCAAACTTGTCCTGTGTGGTGGAGATGAGATTTAATAAAGTAAGTGGAAATCCAGTAAACGTTTCATTTGGCTACTTTGCACTCTCGAGATAATCGTCACCATGTGCCAAATGCAATAGAATAGCAATCTGAACACATTAGCGCATAAATGAAATGACCACAATTTTCTCCAAAACTATAACAGATGCAAACTTGTCCTGTGTGGTGGAGATGAGATTTGATAAAGTAAGTGGAAATCCAGTAAAAGTTTCATTTGGCTACTTTGCACTCTCGAGATAATCGTCACCATGTGCCAAATGCAATAGAATAGCAATGTGAACACATTCGCGCATAAATGAAATGACCACAATTTTCTCCAAAACTATAACAGATGCAAACTTGTCCTGTGTGGTGGAGATGAGATTTGATAAAGTAAGTGGAAATCCAGTAAAAGTTTCATTTGGCTACTTTGCACTCTCGAGATAATCGTCACCATGTGCCAAATGCAATAGAATAGCAATCTGAACACATTCGCGCATAAATGAAATGACCACAATTTTCTCCAAAACTATAACAGATGCAAAATTGTCCTGTGTGGTGGAGATGAGATTTGATAAAGTAAGTGGAAATCCAGTAAAAGTTTCATTTGGCTACTTTGCACTCTCGAGATAATCGTCACCATGTGCCAAATGCAATAGAATAGCAATCTGAACACATTCGCGCATAAATGAAATGACCACAATTTTCTCAAAAACTATAACAGATGCAAACTTGTCCTGTGTGGTGGAGATGAGATTTGATAAAGTAAGTGGAAATCCAGTAAAAGTTTCATTTGGCTACTTTGCACTCTCGAGATAATCGTCACCATGTGCCAAATGCAATAGAATAGCAATCTGAGCACATTCGCGCATAAATGAAATGACCACAATTTTCTCAAAAACTATAACAGATGCAAACTTGTCCTGTGTGGTGGAGATGAGATTTGATAAAGTAAGTGGAAATCCAGTAAAAGTTTCATTTGGCTACTTTGCACTCTCGAGATAATCGTCACCATATGCCAAATGCAATAGAATATCAATCTGAACACATTCGCGCATATATGAAATGACCACAATTTTCTCCAAAACTATAACAGATGCAAACTTGTCCTGTGTGGTGGAGATGAGATTTGATAAAGTAAGTGGAAATCCAGTAAAAGTTTCATTTGGCTACTTTTCACTCTCGAGATAATCGTCACCATGTGCCAAATGCAATAGAATAGCAATCTGAACACATTCGCGCATAAATGAAATGACCACAATTTTCTCCAAAACTATAACAGATGCAAACTTGTCCTGTGTGGTGGAGATGAGATTTGATAAAGTAAGTGGAAATCCAGTAAAAGTTTCATTTGGCTACTTTGCACTCTCGAGATAATCGTCACCATGTGCCAAATGCAATAGAATAGCAATCTGAACACATTCGCGCGTAAATAAAATGACCACAATTTTCTCCAAAACTATAACAGATACAAACTTGTCCTGTGTGGTGGAGATGAGATTTGATAAAGTAAGTGGA
Source organism: Anomaloglossus baeobatrachus (assembly GCF_048569485.1). Lineage (NCBI taxonomy): Eukaryota > Metazoa > Chordata > Amphibia > Anura > Aromobatidae > Anomaloglossus > Anomaloglossus baeobatrachus. The sequence continues at coordinate 968,143 of NW_027444354.1, read as the reverse complement.
AATCCAGTAAAAGTTTCATTTGGCTACTTTGCACTCTCGAGATAATCGTCACCATGTGCCAAATGCAATAGAATAGCAATCTGAACACATTCGCGCATAAATGAAATGACCACAATTTTCTCCAAAACTATAACAGATGCAAACTTGTCCTGTGTGGTGGAGATGAGATTTGATAAAGTAAGTGGAAATCCAGTAAAAGTTTCATTTGGCTACTTTGCACTCTCGAGATAATCGTCACCATGTGCCAAATGCAATAGAATAGCAATCTGAACACATTCGCGCATAAATAAAATGACCACAATTTTCTCCAAAACTATAACAGATGCAAACTTGTCATGTGTGGTGGAGATGAGATTTGATAAAGTAAGTGGAAATCCAGTAAAAGTTTCATTTGGCTACTTTGCACTCTCGAGATAATCGTCACCATGTGCCAAATGCAATAGAATAGCAATCTGAACACATTCGCGCATAAATGAAATGACCACAATTTTCTCCAAAACTATAACAGATGCAAACTTGTCCTGTGTGGTGGAGATGAGATTTGATAAAGTAAGTGGAAATCCAGTAAAAGTTTCATTTGGCTACTTTGCACTCTCGAGATAATCGTCACCATGTGCCAAATGCAATAGAATAGCAATCTGAGCACATTCGCGCATAAATGAAATGACCACAATTTTCTCAAAAACTATAACAGATGCAAACTTGTCCTGTGTGGTGGAGATGAGATTTGATAAAGTAAGTGGAAATCCAGTAAAAGTTTCATTTGGCTACTTTGCACTCTCGAGATAATCGTCACCATGTGCCAAATGCAATAGAATAGCAATCTGAGCACATTCGCGCATAAATGAAATGACCACAATTTTCTCCAAAACTATAACAGATGCAAACTTGTCCTGTGTGGTGGAGATGAGATTTGATAAAGTAAGTGGAAATCCAGTAAAAGTTTCATTTGGCTACTTTGCACTCTCGAGATAATCGTCACCATGTGCCAAATGCAATAGAATAGCAATCTGAACACATTCGCGCATAAATGAAATGACCACAATTTTCTCCAAAACTATAACAGATGCAAACCTGTCCTGTGTGGTGGAGATGAGATTTGATAAAGTAAGTGGAAATCCAGTAAAAGTTTCATTTGGCTACTTTGCACTCTCGAGATAATCGTCACCATGTGCCAAATGCAATAGAATAGCAATCTGAACACATTCGCGCATAAATGAAATGACCACAATTTTCTCCAAAACTATAACAGATGCAAACTTGTCCTGTGTGGTGGAGATGAGATTTGATAAAGTAAGTGGAAATCCAGTAAAAGTTTCATTTGGCTACTTTGCACTCTCGAGATAATCGTCACCATGTGCCAAATGCAATAGAATATAAATCTGAACACATTCGCGCATAAATGAAATGACCACAATTTTCTCCAAAACTATAACAGATGCAAACTTGTCCTGTGTGGTGGAGATGAGATTTGATAAAGTAAGTGGAAATCCAGTAAAAGTTTCATTTGGCTACTTTGCACTCTCGAGATAATCGTCACCATGTGCCAAATGCAATAGAATAGCAATCTAAACACATTCGCGCATAAATGAAATGACCACAATTTTCTCCAAAACTATAACAGATGCAAACTTGTCCTGTGTGGTGGAGATGAGATTTGATAAAGTAAGTGGAAATCCAGTAAAAGTTTCATTTGGCTACTTTGCACTCTCGAGATAATCGTCACCATGTGCCAAATGCAATAGAATAGCAATCTGAGCACATTCGCTCATAAATGAAATGACCACAATTTTCTCAAAAACTATAACAGATGCAAACTTGTCCTGTGTGGTGGAGATGAGATTTGATAAAGTAAGTGGAAATCCAGTAAAAGTTTCATTTGGCTACTTTGCACTCTCGAGATAATCGTCACCATGTGCCAAATGCAATAGAATAGCAATGTGAACACATTCGCGCATAAATGAAATGACCACAATTTTCTCCAAAACTATAACAGATGCAAACTTGTCCTGTGTGGTGGAGATGAGATTTGATAAAGTAAGTGGAAATCCAGTAAAAGTTTCATTTGGCTACTTTGCACTCTCGAGATAATCGTCACCATGTGCCAGATGCAATAGAATAGCAATCTGAACACATTCGCGCATAAATGAAATGACCACAATTTTCTCCAAAACTATAACAGATGCAAAATTGTCCTGTGTGGTGGATATGAGATTTGATAAAGTAAGTGGAAATCCAGTAAAAGTTTCATTTGGCTACTTTGCACTCTCGAGATAATCGTCACCATGTGCCAAATGCAATAGAATAGCAATCTGAACACATTCGCGCATAAATGAAATGACCACAATTTTCTCAAAAACTATAACAGATGCAAACTTGTCCTGTGTGGTGGAGATGAGATTTGATAAAGTAAGTGGAAATCCAGTAAAAGTTTCATTTGGCTACTTTGCACTCTCGAGATAATCGTCACCATGTGCCAAATGCAATAGAATAGCAATCTGAGCACATTCGCGCATAAATGAAATGACCACAATTTTCTCAAAAACTATAACAGATGCAAACTTGTCCTGTGTGGTGGAGATGAGATTTGATAAAGTACGTGGAAATCCAGTAAAAGTTTCATTTGGCTACTTTGCACTCTCGAGATAATCGTCACCATGTGCCAAATGCAATAGAATAGCAATCTGAGCACATTCGCGCATAAATGAAATGACCACAATTTTCTCCAAAACTATAACAGATGCAAACTTGTCCTGTGTGGTGGAGATGAGATTTGATAAAGTAAGTGGAAATCCAGTAAAAGTTTCATTTGGCTACTTTGCACTCTCGAGATAATCGTCACCATGTGCCAAATGCAATAGAATAGCAATCTGAGCACATTCGCGCATAAATGAAATGACCACAATTTTCTCAAAAACTATAACAGATGCAAACTTGTCCTGTGTTGTGGAGATGATATTTGATAAAGTAAGTGGAAATCCAGTAAAAGTTTCATTTGGCTACTTTGCACTCTCGAGATAATCGTCACCATGTGCCAAATGCAATAGAATATAAATCTGAACACATTCGCGCATAAATGAAATGACCACAATTTTCTCCAAAACTATAACAGATGCAAACTTGTCCTGTGTGGTGGAGATGAGATTTGATAAAGTAAGTGGAAATCCAGTAAAAGTTTCATTTGGCTACTTTGCACTCTCGAGATAATCGTCACCATGTGCCAAATGCAATAGAATAGCAATCTAAACACATTCGCGCATAAATGAAATGACCACAATTTTCTCCAAAACTATAACAGATGCAAACTTGTCCTGTGTGGTGGAGATGAGATTTGATAAAGTAAGTGGAAATCCAGTAAAAGTTTCATTTGGCTACTTTGCACTCTCGAGATAATCGTCACCATGTGCCAAATGCAATAGAATAGCAATCTGAGCACATTCGCGCATAAATGAAATGACTACAATTTTCTCAAAAACTATAACAGATGCAAACTTGTCCTGTGTGGTGGAGATGAGATTTGATAAAGTAAGTGGAAATCCAGTAAAAGTTTCATTTGGCTACTTTGCACTCTCGAGATAATCGTCACCATGTGCCAAATGCAATAGAATATCAATCTGAACACATTCGCGCATATATGAAATGACCACAATTTTCTCCAAAACTATAACAGATGCAAACTTGTCCTGTGTGGTGGAGATGAGATTTGATAAAGTAAGTGGAAATCCAGTAAAAGTTTCATTTGGCTACTTTGCACTCTCGAGATAATCGTCACCATGTGCCAAATGCAATAGAATAGCAATCTGAGCACATTCGCGCATAAATGAAATGACCACAATTTTCTCAAAAACTATAACAGATGCAAACTTGTCCTGTGTGGTGGAGATGAGATTTGATAAAGTAAGTGGAAATCCAGTAAAAGTTTCATTTGGCTACTTTGCACTCTCGAGATAATCGTCACCATGTGCCAAATGCAATAGAATAGCAATCTGAGCACATTCGCGCATAAATGAAATGACCACAATTTTCTCCAAAACTATAACAGATGCAAACTTGTCCTGTGTGGTGGAGATGAGATTTGATAAAGTAAGTGGAAATCCAGTAAAAGTTTCATTTGGCTACTTTGCACTCTCGAGATAATCGTCACCATGTGCCAAATGCAATAGAATAGCAATCTGAGCACATTCGCGCATAAATGAAATGACCACAATTTTCTCAAAAACTATAACAGATGCAAACTTGTCCTGTGTGGTGGAGATGAGATTTGATAAAGTAAGTGGAAATCCAGTAAAAGTTTCATTTGGCTACTTTGCACTCTCGAGATAATCGTCACCATGTGCCAAATGCAATAGAATAGCAATCTGAGCACATTCGCGCATAAATGAAATGACCACAATTTTCTCCAAAACTATAACAGATGCAAACTTGTCCTGTGTGGTGGAGATGAGATTTGATAAAGTAAGTGGAAATCCAGTAAAAGTTTCATTTGGCTACTTTGCACTCTCGAGATAATCGTCACCATGTGCCAAATGCAATAGAATAGCAATCTGAACACATTCGCGCATAAATGAAATGACCACAATTTTCTCCAAAACTATAACAGATGCAAACCTGTCCTGTGTGGTGGAGATGAGATTTGATAAAGTAAGTGGAAATCCAGTAAAAGTTTCATTTGGCTACTTTGCACTCTCGAGATAATCGTCACCATGTGCCAAATGCAATAGAATAGCAATCTGAACACATTCGCGCATAAATGAAATGACCACAATTTTCTCCAAAACTATAACAGATGCAAACTTGTCCTGTGTGGTGGAGATGAGATTTGATAAAGTAAGTGGAAATCCAGTAAAAGTTTCATTTGGCTACTTTGCACTCTCGAGATAATCGTCACCATGTGCCAAATGCAATAGAATATAAATCTGAACACATTCGCGCATAAATGAAATGACCACAATTTTCTCCAAAACTATAACAGATGCAAACTTGTCCTGTGTGGTGGAGATGAGATTTGATAAAGTAAGTGGAAATCCAGTAAAAGTTTCATTTGGCTACTTTGCACTCTCGAGATAATCGTCACCATGTGCCAAATGCAATAGAATAGCAATCTAAACACATTCGCGCATAAATGAAATGACCACAATTTTCTCCAAAACTATAACAGATGCAAACTTGTCCTGTGTGGTGGAGATGAGATTTGATAAAGTAAGTGGAAATCCAGTAAAAGTTTCATTTGGCTACTTTGCACTCTCGAGATAATCGTCACCATGTGCCAAATGCAATAGAATAGCAATCTGAGCACATTCGCTCATAAATGAAATGACCACAATTTTCTCAAAAACTATAACAGATGCAAACTTGTCCTGTGTGGTGGAGATGAGATTTGATAAAGTAAGTGGAAATCCAGTAAAAGTTTCATTTGGCTACTTTGCACTCTCGAGATAATCGTCACCATGTGCCAAATGCAATAGAATAGCAATGTGAACACATTCGCGCATAAATGAAATGACCACAATTTTCTCCAAAACTATAACAGATGCAAACTTGTCCTGTGTGGTGGAGATGAGATTTGATAAAGTAAGTGGAAATCCAGTAAAAGTTTCATTTGGCTACTTTGCACTCTCGAGATAATCGTCACCATGTGCCAGATGCAATAGAATAGCAATCTGAACACATTCGCGCATAAATGAAATGACCACAATTTTCTCCAAAACTATAACAGATGCAAAATTGTCCTGTGTGGTGGATATGAGATTTGATAAAGTAAGTGGAAATCCAGTAAAAGTTTCATTTGGCTACTTTGCACTCTCGAGATAATCGTCACCATGTGCCAAATGCAATAGAATAGCAATCTGAACACATTCGCGCATAAATGAAATGACCACAATTTTCTCAAAAACTATAACAGATGCAAACTTGTCCTGTGTGGTGGAGATGAGATTTGATAAAGTAAGTGGAAATCCAGTAAAAGTTTCATTTGGCTACTTTGCACTCTCGAGATAATCGTCACCATGTGCCAAATGCAATAGAATAGCAATCTGAGCACATTCGCGCATAAATGAAATGACCACAATTTTCTCAAAAACTATAACAGATGCAAACTTGTCCTGTGTGGTGGAGATGAGATTTGATAAAGTACGTGGAAATCCAGTAAAAGTTTCATTTGGCTACTTTGCACTCTCGAGATAATCGTCACCATGTGCCAAATGCAATAGAATAGCAATCTGAGCACATTCGCGCATAAATGAAATGACCACAATTTTCTCCAAAACTATAACAGATGCAAACTTGTCCTGTGTGGTGGAGATGAGATTTGATAAAGTAAGTGGAAATCCAGTAAAAGTTTCATTTGGCTACTTTGCACTCTCGAGATAATCGTCACCATGTGCCAAATGCAATAGAATAGCAATCTGAACACATTCGCGCATAAATGAAATGACCACAATTTTCTCCAAAACTATAACAGATGCAAACTTGTCCTGTGTGGTGGAGATGAGATTTGATAAAGTAAGTGGAAATCCAGTAAAAGTTTCATTTGGCTACTTTGCACTCTCGAGATAATCGTCACCATGTGCCAAATGCAATAGAATAGCAATCTGAACACATTCGCGCATAAATGAAATGACCACAATTTTCTCCAAAACTATAACAGATGCAAACTTGTCCTGTGTGGTGGAGATGAGATTTGATAAAGTAAGTGGAAATCCAGTAAAAGTTTCATTTGGCTACTTTGCACTCTCGAGATAATCGTCACCATGTGCCAAATGCAATAGAATATAAATCTGAACACATTCGCGCATAAATGAAATGACCACAATTTTCTCCAAAACTATAACAGATGCAAACTTGTCCTGTGTGGTGGAGATGAGATTTGATAAAGTAAGTGGAAATCCAGTAAAAGTTTCATTTGGCTACTTTGCACTCTCGAGATAATCGTCACCATGTGCCAAATGCAATAGAATAGCAATCTAAACACATTCGCGCATAAATGAAATGACCACAATTTTCTCCAAAACTATAACAGATGCAAACTTGTCCTGTGTGGTGGAGATGAGATTTGATAAAGTAAGTGGAAATCCAGTAAAAGTTTCATTTGGCTACTTTGCACTCTCGAGATAATCGTCACCATGTGCCAAATGCAATAGAATAGCAATCTGAACACATTCGCGCATATATGAAATGACCACAATTTTCTCCAAAACTATAACAGATGCAAACTTGTCCTGTGTGGTGGAGATGAGATTTAATAAAGTAAGTGGAAATCCAGTAAACGTTTCATTTGGCTACTTTGCACTCTCGAGATAATCGTCACCATGTGCCAAATGCAATAGAATAGCAATGTGAACACATTCGCGCATAAATGAAATGACCACAATTTTCTCTAAAACTATAACAGATGCAAACTTGTCCTGTGTGGTGGAGATGAGATTTGATAAAGTAAGTGGAAATCCAGTAAAAGTTTCATTTGGCTACTTTGCACTCTCGAGATAATCGTCACCATGTGCCAAATGCAATAGAATAGCAATGTGAACACATTCGCGCATAAATGAAATGACCACAATTTTCTCTAAAACTATAACAGATGCAAACTTGTCCTGTGTGGTGGAGATGAGATTTGATAAAGTAAGTGGAAATCCAGTAAAAGTTTCATTTGGCTACTTTGCACTCTCGAGATAATCGTCACCATGTGCCAAATGCAATAGAATAGCAATCTGAACACATTCGCGCATAAATGAAATGACCACAATTTTCTCCAAAACTATAACAGATGCAAAATTGTCCTGTGTGGTGGAGATGAGATTTGATAAAGTAAGTGGAAATCCAGTAAAAGTTTCATTTGGCTACTTTGCACTCTCGAGATAATCGTCACCATGTGCCAAATGCAATAGAATAGCAATCTGAACACATTCGCGCATAAATGAAATGACCACAATTTTCTCAAAAACTATAACAGATGCAAACTTGTCCTGTGTGGTGGAGATGAGATTTGATAAAGTAAGTGGAAATCCAGTAAAAGTTTCATTTGGCTACTTTGCACTCTCGAGATAATCGTCACCATGTGCCAAATGCAATAGAATAGCAATCTAAACACATTCGCGCATAAATGAAATGAGCACAATTTTCTCCAAAACTATAACAGATGCAAACTTGTCCTGTGTGGTGGAGATGAGATTTGATAAAGTAAGTGGAAATCCAGTAAAAGTTTCATTTGGCTACTTTGCACTCTCGAGATAATCGTCACCATGTGCCAAATGCAATAGAATAGCAATCTGAACACATTCGCGCATAAATGAAATGACCACAATTTTGTCCAAAACTATAACAGATGCAAAATTGTCCTGTGTGGTGGAGATGAGATTTGATAAAGTAAGTGGAAATCCAGTAAAAGTTTCATTTGGCTACTTTGCACTCTCGAGATAATCGTCACCATGTGCCAAATGCAATAGAATATAAATCTGAACACATTCGCGCATAAATGAAATGACCACAATTTTCTCCAAAACTATAACAGATGCAAACTTGTCCTGTGTGGTGGAGATGAGATTTGATAAAGTAAGTGGAAATCCAGTAAAAGTTTCATTTGGCTACTTTGCACTCTCGAGATAATCGTCACCATGTGCCAAATGCAATAGAATAGCAATCTAAACACATTCGCGCATAAATGAAATGACCACAATTTTCTCCAAAACTATAACAGATGCAAACTTGTCCTGTGTGGTGGAGATGAGATTTGATAAAGTAAGTGGAAATCCAGTAAAAGTTTCATTTGGCTACTTTGCACTCTCGAGATAATCGTCACCATGTGCCAAATGCAATAGAATAGCAATCTGAGCACATTCGCGCATAAATGAAATGACCACAATTTTCTCCAAAACTATAACAGATGCAAACTTGTCCTGTGTGGTGGAGATGAGATTTGATAAAGTAAGTGGAAATCCAGTAAAAGTTTCATTTGGCTACTTTGCACTCTCGAGATAATCGTCACCATGTGCCAAATGCAATAGAATAGCAATCTGAACACATTCGCGCATAAATGAAATGACCACAATTTTCTCCAAAACTATAACAGATGCAAACTTGTCCTGTGTGGTGGAGATGAGATTTGATAAAGTAAGTGGAAATCCAGTAAAAGTTTCATTTGGCTACTTTGCACTCTCGAGATAATCGTCACCATGTGCCAAATGCAATAGAATAGCAATCTGAACACATTCGCGCATAAATGAAATGACCACAATTTTCTCCAAAACTATAACAGATGCAAACTTGTCCTGTGTGGTGGAGATGAGATTTGATAAAGTAAGTGGAAATCCAGTAAAAGTTTCATTTGGCTACTTTGCACTCTCGAGATAATCGTCACCATGTGCCAAATGCAATAGAATAGCAATCTGAGCACATTCGCGCATAAATGAAATGACCACAATTTTCTCCAAAACTATAACAGATGCAAACTTGTCCTGTGTGGTGGAGATGAGATTTGATAAAGTAAGTGGAAATCCAGTAAAAGTTTCATTTGGCTACTTTGCACTCTCGAGATAATCGTCACCATGTGCCAAATGCAATAGAATAGCAATCTGAACACATTCGCGCATAAATGAAATGACCACAATTTTCTCCAAAACTATAACAGATGCAAACTTGTCCTGTGTGGTGGAGATGAGATTTGATAAAGTAAGTGGAAATCCAGTAAAAGTTTCATTTGGCTACTTTGCACTCTCGAGATAATCGTCACCATGTGCCAAATGCAATAGAATAGCAATCTGAACACATTCGCGCATAAATGAAATGACCACAATTTTCTCCAAAACTATAACAGATGCAAACTTGTCCTGTGTGGTGGAGATGAGATTTGATAAAGTAAGTGGAAATCCAGTAAAAGTTTCATTTGGCTACTTTGCACTCTCGAGATAATCGTCACCATGTGCCAAATGCAATAGAATATAAATCTGAACACATTCGCGCATAAATGAAATGACCACAATTTTCTCCAAAACTATAACAGATGCAAACTTGTCCTGTGTGGTGGAGATGAGATTTGATAAAGTAAGTGGAAATCCAGTAAAAGTTTCATTTGGCTACTTTGCACTCTCGAGATAATCGTCACCATGTGCCAAATGCAATAGAATAGCAATCTAAACACATTCGCGCATAAATGAAATGACCACAATTTTCTCCAAAACTATAACAGATGCAAACTTGTCCTGTGTGGTGGAGATGAGATTTGATAAAGTAAGTGGAAATCCAGTAAAAGTTTAATTTGGCTACTTTGCACTCTCGAGATAATCGTCACCATGTGCCAAATGCAATAGAATAGCAATCTGAACACATTCGCGCATAAATGAAATGACCACAATTTTCTCCAAAACTATAACAGATGCAAACTTGTCCTGTGTGGTGGGGATGAGATTTGATAAAGTAAGTGGAAATCCAGTAAAAGTTTCATTTGGCTACTTTGCACTCTCGAGATAATCGTCACCATGTGCCAAATGCAATAGAATAGCAATGTGAACACATTCGCGCATAAATGAAATGACCACAATTTTCTCCAAAACTATAACAGATGCAAACTTGTCCTGTGTGGTGGAGATGAGATTTGATAAAGTAAGTGGAAATCCAGTAAAAGTTTCATTTGGCTACTTTGCACTCTCGAGATAATCGTCACCATGTGCCAGGTGCAATAGAATAGCAATCTGAACACATTCGCTCATAAATGAAATGACCACAATTTTCTCCAAAACTATAACAGATGCAAAATTGTCCTGTGTGGTGGAGATGAGATTTGATAAAGTAAGAGGAAATCCAGTAAAAGTTTCATTTGGCTACTTTGCACTCTCGAGATAATCGTCACCATGTGCCAAATGCAATAGAATAGCAATCTGAACACATTCGCGCATAAATGAAATGACCACAATTTTCTCAAAAACTATAACAGATGCAAACTTGTCCTGTGTGGTGGAGATGAGATTTGATAAAGTAAGTGGAAATCCAGTAAAAGTTTCATTTGGTTACTTTGCACTCTCGAGATAATCGTCACCATGTGCCAAATGCAATAGAATAGCAATCTGAGCACATTCGCGCATAAATGAAATGACCACAATTTTCTCAAAAACTATAACAGATGCAAACTTGTCCTGTGTGGTGGAGATGAGATTTGATAAAGTAAGTGGAAATCCAGTAAAAGTTTCATTTGGCTACTTTGCACTCTCGAGATAATCGTCACCATGTTCCAAATGCAATAGAATAGCAATCTGAACACATTCGCGCATAAATGAAATGACCACAATTTTCTCAAAAACTATAACAGATGCAAACTTGTCCTGTGTGGTGGAGATGAGATTTGATAAAGTAAGTGGAAATCCAGTAAAAGTTTCATTTGGCTACTTTGCACTCTCGAGATAATCGTCACCATGTGCCAAATGCAATAGAATAGCAATCTGAGCACATTCGCGCATAAATGAAATGACCACAATTTTCTCAAAAACTATAACAGATGCAAACTTGTCCTGTGTGGTGGAGATGAGATTTGATAAAGTAAGTGGAAATCCAGTAAAAGTTTCATTTGGCTACTTTGCACTCTCGAGATAATCGTCACCATGTGCCAAATGCAATAGAATAGCAATCTGAGCACATTCGCGCATAAATGAAATGACCACAATTTTCTCCAAAACTATAACAGATGCAAACTTGTCCTGTGTGGTGGAGATGAGATTTGATAAAGTAAGTGGAAATCCAGTAAAAGTTTCATTTGGCTACTTTGCACTCTCGAGATAATCGTCACCATGTGCCAAATGCAATAGAATAGCAATCTGAACACATTCGCGCATAAATGAAATGACCACAATTTTCTCCAAAACTATAACAGATGCAAACTTGTCCTGTGTGGTGGAGATGAGATTTGATAAAGTAAGTGGAAATCCAGTAAAAGTTTCATTTGGCTACTTTGCACTCTCGAGATAATCGTCACCATGTGCCAAATGCAATAGAATAGCAATCTGAACACATTCGCGCATAAATGAAATGACCACAATTTTCTCCAAAACTATAACAGATGCAAACTTGTCCTGTGTGGTGGAGATGAGATTTGATAAAGTAAGTGGAAATCCAGTAAAAGTTTCATTTGGCTACTTTGCACTCTCGAGATAATCGTCACCATGTGCCAAATGCAATAGAATAGCAATCTGAGCACATTCGCGCATAAATGAAATGACCACAATTTTCTCCAAAACTATAACAGATGCAAACTTGTCCTGTGTGGTGGAGATGAGATTTGATAAAGTAAGTGGAAATCCAGTAAAAGTTTCATTTGGCTACTTTGCACTCTCGAGATAATCGTCACCATGTGCCAAATGCAATAGAATAGCAATCTGAACACATTCGCGCATAAATGAAATGACCACAATTTTCTCCAAAACTATAACAGATGCAAACTTGTCCTGTGTGGTGGAGATGAGATTTGATAAAGTAAGTGGAAATCCAGTAAAAGTTTCATTTGGCTACTTTGCACTCTCGAGATAATCGTCACCATGTGCCAAATGCAATAGAATAGCAATCTGAACACATTCGCGCATAAATGAAATGACCACAATTTTCTCCAAAACTATAACAGATGCAAACTTGTCCTGTGTGGTGGAGATGAGATTTGATAAAGTAAGTGGAAATCCAGTAAAAGTTTCATTTGGCTACTTTGCACTCTCGAGATAATCGTCACCATGTGCCAAATGCAATAGAATATAAATCTGAACACATTCGCGCATAAATGAAATGACCACAATTTTCTCCAAAACTATAACAGATGCAAACTTGTCCTGTGTGGTGGAGATGAGATTTGATAAAGTAAGTGGAAATCCAGTAAAAGTTTCATTTGGCTACTTTGCACTCTCGAGATAATCGTCACCATGTGCCAAATGCAATAGAATAGCAATCTAAACACATTCGCGCATAAATGAAATGACCACAATTTTCTCCAAAACTATAACAGATGCAAACTTGTCCTGTGTGGTGGAGATGAGATTTGATAAAGTAAGTGGAAATCCAGTAAAAGTTTCATTTGGCTACTTTGCACTCTCGAGATAATCGTCACCATGTGCCAAATGCAATAGAATAGCAATCTGAACACATTCGCGCATAAATGAAATGACCACAATTTTCTCCAAAACTATAACAGATGCAAACTTGTCCTGTGTGGTGGGGATGAGATTTGATAAAGTAAGTGGAAATCCAGTAAAAGTTTCATTTGGCTACTTTGCACTCTCGAGATAATCGTCACCATGTGCCAAATGCAATAGAATAGCAATCTGAGCACATTCGCGCATAAATGAAATGACCACAATTTTCTCCAAAACTATAACAGATGCAAACTTGTCCTGTGTGGTGGAGATGAGATTTGATAAAGTAAGTGGAAATCCAGTAAAAGTTTCATTTGGCTACTTTGCACTCTCGAGATAATCGTCACCATGTGCCAGGTGCAATAGAATAGCAATCTGAACACATTCGCTCATAAATGAAATGACCACAATTTTCTCCAAAACTATAACAGATGCAAAATTGTCCTGTGTGGTGGAGATGAGATTTGATAAAGTAAGAGGAAATCCAGTAAAAGTTTCATTTGGCTACTTTGCACTCTCGAGATAATCGTCACCATGTGCCAAATGCAATAGAATAGCAATCTGAACACATTCGCGCATAAATGAAATGACCACAATTTTCTCAAAAACTATAACAGATGCAAACTTGTCCTGTGTGGTGGAGATGAGATTTGATAAAGTAAGTGGAAATCCAGTAAAAGTTTCATTTGGCTACTTTGCACTCTCGAGATAATCGTCACCATGTGCCAAATGCAATAGAATAGAAATCTGAGCACATTCGCGCATAAATGAAATGACCACAATTTTCTCAAAAACTATAACAGATGCAAACTTGTCCTGTGTGGTGGAGATGAGATTTGATAAAGTAAGTGGAAATCCAGTAAAAGTTTCATTTGGCTACTTTGCACTCTCGAGATAATCGTCACCATGTGCCAAATGCAATAGAATAGCAATCTGAACACATTCGCGCATAAATGAAATGACCACAATTTTCTCCAAAACTATAACAGATGCAAACTTGTCCTGTGTGGTGGAGATGAGATTTGATAAAGTAAGTGGAAATCCAGTAAAAGTTTCATTTGGCTACTTTGCACTCTCGAGATAATCGTCACCATGTGCCAAATGCAATAGAATAGCAATCTGAACACATTCGCGCATAAATGAAATGACCACAATTTTCTCCAAAACTATAACAGATGCAAACTTGTCCTGTGTGGTGGAGATGAGATTTGATAAAGTAAGTGGAAATCCAGTAAAAGTTTCATTTGGCTACTTTGCACTCTCGAGATAATCGTCACCATGTGCCAGGTGCAATAGAATAGCAATCTGAACACATTCGCTCATAAATGAAATGACCACAATTTTCTCCAAAACTATAACAGATGCAAAATTGTCCTGTGTGGTGGAGATGAGATTTGATAAAGTAAGTGGAAATCCAGTAAAAGTTTCATTTGGCTACTTTGCACTCTCGAGATAATCGTCACCATGTGCCAAATGCAATAGAATAGCAATCTGAACACATTCGCGCATAAATGAAATGACCACAATTTTCTCAAAAACTATAACAGATGCAAACTTGTCCTGTGTGGTGGAGATGAGATTTGATAAAGTAAGTGGAAATCCAGTAAAAGTTTCATTTGGCTACTTTGCACTCTCGAGATAATCGTCACCATGTGCCAAATGCAATAGAATAGCAATCTGAGCACATTCGCGCATAAATGAAATGACCACAATTTTCTCCAAAACTATAACAGATGCAAACTTGTCCTGTGTGGTGGAGATGAGATTTGATAAAGTAAGTGGAAATCCAGTAAAAGTTTCATTTGGCTACTTTGCACTCTCGAGATAATCGTCACCATGTGCCAAATGCAATAGAATAGCAATCTGAACACATTCGCGCATAAATGAAATGACCACAATTTTCTCCAAAACTATAACAGATGCAAACTTGTCCTGTGTGGTGGAGATGAGATTTGATAAAGTAAGTGGAAATCCAGTAAAAGTTTCATTTGGCTACTTTGCACTCTCGAGATAATCGTCACCATGTGCCAAATGCAATAGAATAGCAATCTGAACACATTCGCGCATAAATGAAATGACCACAATTTTCTCCAAAACTATAACAGATGCAAACTTGTCCTGTGTGGTGGAGATGAGATTTGATAAAGTAAGTGGAAATCCAGTAAAAGTTTCATTTGGCTACTTTGCACTCTCGAGATAATCGTCACCATGTGCCAAATGCAATAGAATATAAATCTGAACACATTCGCGCATAAATGAAATGACCACAATTTTCTCCAAAACTATAACAGATGCAAACTTGTCCTGTGTGGTGGAGATGAGATTTGATAAAGTAAGTGGAAATCCAGTAAAAGTTTCATTTGGCTACTTTGCACTCTCGAGATAATCGTCACCATGTGCCAAATGCAATAGAATAGCAATCTAAACACATTCGCGCATAAATGAAATGACCACAATTTTCTCCAAAACTATAACAGATGCAAACTTGTCCTGTGTGGTGGAGATGAGATTTGATAAAGTAAGTGGAAATCCAGTAAAAGTTTCATTTGGCTACTTTGCACTCTCGAGATAATCGTCACCATGTGCCAAATGCAATAGAATAGCAATCTGAACACATTCGCGCATAAATGAAATGACCACAATTTTCTCCAAAACTATAACAGATGCAAACTTGTCCTGTGTGGTGGAGATGAGATTTGATAAAGTAAGTGGAAATCCAGTAAAAGTTTCATTTGGCTACTTTGCACTCTCGAGATAATCGTCACCATGTGCCAAATGCAATAGAATAGCAATCTGAACACATTCGCGCATAAATGAAATGACCACAATTTTCTCCAAAACTATAACAGATGCAAACTTGTCCTGTGTGGTGGAGATGAGATTTGATAAAGTAAGTGGAAATCCAGTAAAAGTTTCATTTGGCTACTTTGCACTCTCGAGATAATCGTCACCATGTGCCAAATGCAATAGAATATAAATCTGAACACATTCGCGCATAAATGAAATGACCACAATTTTCTCCAAAACTATAACAGATGCAAACTTGTCCTGTGTGGTGGAGATGATATTTGATAAAGTAAGTGGAAATCCAGTAAAAGTTTCATTTGGCTACTTTGCACTCTCGAGATAATCGTCACCATGTGCCAAATGCAATAGAATAGCAATCTAAACACATTCGCGCATAAATGAAATGACCACAATTTTCTCCAAAACTATAACAGATGCAAACTTGTCCTGTGTGGTGGAGATGAGATTTGATAAAGTAAGTGGAAATCCAGTAAAAGTTTCATTTGGCTACTTTGCACTCTCGAGATAATCGTCACCATGTGCCAAATGCAATAGAATAGCAATCTGAACACATTCGCGCATAAATGAAATGACCACAATTTTCTCCAAAACTATAACAGATGCAAACTTGTCCTGTGTGGTGGGGATGAGATTTGATAAAGTAAGTGGAAATCCAGTAAAAGTTTCATTTGGCTACTTTGCACTCTCGAGATAATCGTCACCATGTGCCAAATGCAATAGAATAGCAATCTGAGCACATTCGCGCATAAATGAAATGACCACAATTTTCTCAAAAACTATAACAGATGCAAACTTGTCCTGTGTGGTGGAGATGAGATTTGATAAAGTAAGTGGAAATCCAGTAAAAGTTTCATTTGGCTACTTTGCACTCTCGAGATAATCGTCACCATGTGCCAAATGCAATAGAATAGCAATGTGAACACATTCGCGCATAAATGAAATGACCACAATTTTCTCCAAAACTATAACAGATGCAAACTTGTCCTGTGTGGTGGAGATGAGATTTGATAAAGTAAGTGGAAATCCAGTAAAAGTTTCATTTGGCTACTTTGCACTCTCGAGATAATCGTCACCATGTGCCAGGTGCAATAGAATAGCAATCTGAACACATTCGCTCATAAATGAAATGACCACAATTTTCTCCAAAACTATAACAGATGCAAAATTGTCCTGTGTGGTGGAGATGAGATTTGATAAAGTAAGAGGAAATCCAGTAAAAGTTTCATTTGGCTACTTTGCACTCTCGAGATAATCGTCACCATGTGCCAAATGCAATAGAATAGCAATCTGAACACATTCGCGCATAAATGAAATGACCACAATTTTCTCAAAAACTATAACAGATGCAAACTTGTCCTGTGTGGTGGAGATGAGATTTGATAAAGTAAGTGGAAATCCAGTAAAAGTTTCATTTGGTTACTTTGCACTCTCGAGATAATCGTCACCATGTGCCAAATGCAATAGAATAGCAATCTGAGCACATTCGCGCATAAATGAAATGACCACAATTTTCTCAAAAACTATAACAGATGCAAACTTGTCCTGTGTGGTGGAGATGAGATTTGATAAAGTAAGTGGAAATCCAGTAAAAGTTTCATTTGGCTACTTTGCACTCTCGAGATAATCGTCACCATGTTCCAAATGCAATAGAATAGCAATCTGAACACATTCGCGCATAAATGAAATGACCACAATTTTCTCAAAAACTATAACAGATGCAAACTTGTCCTGTGTGGTGGAGATGAGATTTGATAAAGTAAGTGGAAATCCAGTAAAAGTTTCATTTGGCTACTTTGCACTCTCGAGATAATCGTCACCATGTGCCAAATGCAATAGAATAGCAATCTGAGCACATTCGCGCATAAATGAAATGACCACAATTTTCTCAAAAACTATAACAGATGCAAACTTGTCCTGTGTGGTGGAGATGAGATTTGATAAAGTAAGTGGAAATCCAGTAAAAGTTTCATTTGGCTACTTTGCACTCTCGAGATAATCGTCACCATGTGCCAAATGCAATAGAATAGCAATCTGAGCACATTCGCGCATAAATGAAATGACCACAATTTTCTCCAAAACTATAACAGATGCAAACTTGTCCTGTGTGGTGGAGATGAGATTTGATAAAGTAAGTGGAAATCCAGTAAAAGTTTCATTTGGCTACTTTGCACTCTCGAGATAATCGTCACCATGTGCCAAATGCAATAGAATAGCAATCTGAACACATTCGCGCATAAATGAAATGACCACAATTTTCTCCAAAACTATAACAGATGCAAACTTGTCCTGTGTGGTGGAGATGAGATTTGATAAAGTAAGTGGAAATCCAGTAAAAGTTTCATTTGGCTACTTTGCACTCTCGAGATAATCGTCACCATGTGCCAAATGCAATAGAATAGCAATCTGAACACATTCGCGCATAAATGAAATGACCACAATTTTCTCCAAAACTATAACAGATGCAAACTTGTCCTGTGTGGTGGAGATGAGATTTGATAAAGTAAGTGGAAATCCAGTAAAAGTTTCATTTGGCTACTTTGCACTCTCGAGATAATCGTCACCATGTGCCAAATGCAATAGAATAGCAATCTGAGCACATTCGCGCATAAATGAAATGACCACAATTTTCTCCAAAACTATAACAGATGCAAACTTGTCCTGTGTGGTGGAGATGAGATTTGATAAAGTAAGTGGAAATCCAGTAAAAGTTTCATTTGGCTACTTTGCACTCTCGAGATAATCGTCACCATGTGCCAAATGCAATAGAATAGCAATCTGAACACATTCGCGCATAAATGAAATGACCACAATTTTCTCCAAAACTATAACAGATGCAAACTTGTCCTGTGTGGTGGAGATGAGATTTGATAAAGTAAGTGGAAATCCAGTAAAAGTTTCATTTGGCTACTTTGCACTCTCGAGATAATCGTCACCATGTGCCAAATGCAATAGAATAGCAATCTGAACACATTCGCGCATAAATGAAATGACCACAATTTTCTCCAAAACTATAACAGATGCAAACTTGTCCTGTGTGGTGGAGATGAGATTTGATAAAGTAAGTGGAAATCCAGTAAAAGTTTCATTTGGCTACTTTGCACTCTCGAGATAATCGTCACCATGTGCCAAATGCAATAGAATATAAATCTGAACACATTCGCGCATAAATGAAATGACCACAATTTTCTCCAAAACTATAACAGATGCAAACTTGTCCTGTGTGGTGGAGATGAGATTTGATAAAGTAAGTGGAAATCCAGTAAAAGTTTCATTTGGCTACTTTGCACTCTCGAGATAATCGTCACCATGTGCCAAATGCAATAGAATAGCAATCTAAACACATTCGCGCATAAATGAAATGACCACAATTTTCTCCAAAACTATAACAGATGCAAACTTGTCCTGTGTGGTGGAGATGAGATTTGATAAAGTAAGTGGAAATCCAGTAAAAGTTTCATTTGGCTACTTTGCACTCTCGAGATAATCGTCACCATGTGCCAAATGCAATAGAATAGCAATCTGAACACATTCGCGCATAAATGAAATGACCACAATTTTCTCCAAAACTATAACAGATGCAAACTTGTCCTGTGTGGTGGGGATGAGATTTGATAAAGTAAGTGGAAATCCAGTAAAAGTTTCATTTGGCTACTTTGCACTCTCGAGATAATCGTCACCATGTGCCAAATGCAATAGAATAGCAATCTGAGCACATTCGCGCATAAATGAAATGACCACAATTTTCTCAAAAACTATAACAGATGCAAACTTGTCCTGTGTGGTGGAGATGAGATTTGATAAAGTAAGTGGAAATCCAGTAAAAGTTTCATTTGGCTACTTTGCACTCTCGAGATAATCGTCACCATGTGCCAAATGCAATAGAATAGCAATGTGAACACATTCGCGCATAAATGAAATGACCACAATTTTCTCCAAAACTATAACAGATGCAAACTTGTCCTGTGTGGTGGAGATGAGATTTGATAAAGTAAGTGGAAATCCAGTAAAAGTTTCATTTGGCTACTTTGCACTCTCGAGATAATCGTCACCATGTGCCAGGTGCAATAGAATAGCAATCTGAACACATTCGCTCATAAATGAAATGACCACAATTTTCTCCAAAACTATAACAGATGCAAAATTGTCCTGTGTGGTGGAGATGAGATTTGATAAAGTAAGAGGAAATCCAGTAAAAGTTTCATTTGGCTACTTTGCACTCTCGAGATAATCGTCACCATGTGCCAAATGCAATAGAATAGCAATCTGAACACATTCGCGCATAAATGAAATGACCACAATTTTCTCAAAAACTATAACAGATGCAAACTTGTCCTGTGTGGTGGAGATGAGATTTGATAAAGTAAGTGGAAATCCAGTAAAAGTTTCATTTGGCTACTTTGCACTCTCGAGATAATCGTCACCATGTGCCAAATGCAATAGAATAGCAATCTGAGCACATTCGCGCATAAATGAAATGACCACAATTTTCTCAAAAACTATAACAGATGCAAACTTGTCCTGTGTGGTGGAGATGAGATTTGATAAAGTAAGTGGAAATCCAGTAAAAGTTTCATTTGGCTACTTTGCACTCTCGAGATAATCGTCACCATGTGCCAAATGCAATAGAATAGCAATCTGAACACATTCGCGCATAAATGAAATGACCACAATTTTCTCCAAAACTATAACAGATGCAAACTTGTCCTGTGTGGTGGAGATGAGATTTGATAAAGTAAGTGGAAATCCAGTAAAAGTTTCATTTGGCTACTTTGCACTCTCGAGATAATCGTCACCATGTGCCAAATGCAATAGAATAGCAATCTGAACACATTCGCGCATAAATGAAATGACCACAATTTTCTCCAAAACTATAACAGATGCAAACTTGTCCTGTGTGGTGGAGATGAGATTTGATAAAGTAAGTGGAAATCCAGTAAAAGTTTCATTTGGCTACTTTGCACTCTCGAGATAATCGTCACCATGTGCCAGGTGCAATAGAATAGCAATCTGAACACATTCGCTCATAAATGAAATGACCACAATTTTCTCCAAAACTATAACAGATGCAAAATTGTCCTGTGTGGTGGAGATGAGATTTGATAAAGTAAGTGGAAATCCAGTAAAAGTTTCATTTGGCTACTTTGCACTCTCGAGATAATCGTCACCATGTGCCAAATGCAATAGAATAGCAATCTGAACACATTCGCGCATAAATGAAATGACCACAATTTTCTCAAAAACTATAACAGATGCAAACTTGTCCTGTGTGGTGGAGATGAGATTTGATAAAGTAAGTGGAAATCCAGTAAAAGTTTCATTTGGCTACTTTGCACTCTCGAGATAATCGTCACCATGTGCCAAATGCAATAGAATAGCAATCTGAGCACATTCGCGCATAAATGAAATGACCACAATTTTCTCCAAAACTATAACAGATGCAAACTTGTCCTGTGTGGTGGAGATGAGATTTGATAAAGTAAGTGGAAATCCAGTAAAAGTTTCATTTGGCTACTTTGCACTCTCGAGATAATCGTCACCATGTGCCAAATGCAATAGAATAGCAATCTGAACACATTCGCGCATAAATGAAATGACCACAATTTTCTCCAAAACTATAACAGATGCAAACTTGTCCTGTGTGGTGGAGATGAGATTTGATAAAGTAAGTGGAAATCCAGTAAAAGTTTCATTTGGCTACTTTGCACTCTCGAGATAATCGTCACCATGTGCCAAATGCAATAGAATAGCAATCTGAACACATTCGCGCATAAATGAAATGACCACAATTTTCTCCAAAACTATAACAGATGCAAACTTGTCCTGTGTGGTGGAGATGAGATTTGATAAAGTAAGTGGAAATCCAGTAAAAGTTTCATTTGGCTACTTTGCACTCTCGAGATAATCGTCACCATGTGCCAAATGCAATAGAATATAAATCTGAACACATTCGCGCATAAATGAAATGACCACAATTTTCTCCAAAACTATAACAGATGCAAACTTGTCCTGTGTGGTGGAGATGAGATTTGATAAAGTAAGTGGAAATCCAGTAAAAGTTTCATTTGGCTACTTTGCACTCTCGAGATAATCGTCACCATGTGCCAAATGCAATAGAATAGCAATCTAAACACATTCGCGCATAAATGAAATGACCACAATTTTCTCCAAAACTATAACAGATGCAAACTTGTCCTGTGTGGTGGAGATGAGATTTGATAAAGTAAGTGGAAATCCAGTAAAAGTTTCATTTGGCTACTTTGCACTCTCGAGATAATCGTCACCATGTGCCAAATGCAATAGAATAGCAATCTGAACACATTCGCGCATAAATGAAATGACCACAATTTTCTCCAAAACTATAACAGATGCAAACTTGTCCTGTGTGGTGGGGATGAGATTTGATAAAGTAAGTGGAAATCCAGTAAAAGTTTCATTTGGCTACTTTGCACTCTCGAGATAATCGTCACCATGTGCCAAATGCAATAGAATAGCAATCTGAGCACATTCGCGCATAAATGAAATGACCACAATTTTCTCAAAAACTATAACAGATGCAAACTTGTCCTGTGTGGTGGAGATGAGATTTGATAAAGTAAGTGGAAATCCAGTAAAAGTTTCATTTGGCTACTTTGCACTCTCGAGATAATCGTTACCATGTGCCAAATGCAATAGAATAGCAATCTGAGCACATTCGCGTATAAATGAAATGACCACAATTTTCTCAAAAACTATAACAGATGCAAACTTGTCCTGTGTGGTGGAGATGAGATTTGATAAAGTAAGTGGAAATCCAGTAAAAGTTTCATTTGGCTACTTTGCACTCTCGAGATAATCGTCACCATGTGCCAAATGCAATAGAATAGCAATCTGAACACATTCGCGCATAAATGAAATGACCACAATTTTCTCCAAAACTATAACAGATGCAAACTTGTCCTGTGTGGTGGAGATGAGATTTGATAAAGTAAGTGGAAATCCAGTAAAAGTTTCATTTGGCTACTTTGCACTCTCGAGATAATCGTCACCATGTGCCAAATGCAATAGAATATAAATCTGAACACATTCGCGCATAAATGAAATGACCACAATTTTCTCCAAAACTATAACAGATGCAAACTTGTCCTGTGTGGTGGAGATGAGATTTGATAAAGTAAGTGGAAATCCAGTAAAAGTTTCATTTGGCTACTTTGCACTCTCGAGATAATCGTCACCATGTGCCAAATGCAATAGAATAGCAATCTAAACACATTCGCGCATAAATGAAATGACCACAATTTTCTCCAAAACTATAACAGATGCAAACTTGTCCTGTGTGGTGGAGATGAGATTTGATAAAGTAAGTGGAAATCCAGTAAAAGTTTCATTTGGCTACTTTGCACTCTCGAGATAATCGTCACCATGTGCCAAATGCAATAGAATAGCAATCTGAGCACATTCGCGCATAAATGAAATGACCACAATTTTCTCAAAAACTATAACAGATGCAAACTTGTCCTGTGTGGTGGAGATGAGATTTGATAAAGTAAGTGGAAATCCAGTAAAAGTTTCATTTGGCTACTTTGCACTCTCGAGATAATCGTCACCATGTGCCAAATGCAATAGAATAGCAATCTGAGCACATTCGCGTATAAATGAAATGACCACAATTTTCTCAAAAACTATAACAGATGCAAACTTGTCCTGTGTGGTGGAGATGAGATTTGATAAAGTAAGTGGAAATCCAGTAAAAGTTTCATTTGGCTACTTTGCACTCTCGAGATAATCGTCACCATGTGCCAAATGCAATAGAATAGCAATCTGAACACATTCGCGCATAAATGAAATGACCACAATTTTCTCCAAAACTATAACAGATGCAAACTTGTCCTGTGTGGTGGAGATGAGATTTGATAAAGTAAGTGGAAATCCAGTAAAAGTTTCATTTGGCTACTTTGCACTCTCGAGATAATCGTCACCATGTGCCAAATGCAATAGAATAGCAATCTGAACACATTCGCGCATAAATGAAATGACCACAATTTTCTCCAAAACTATAACAGATGCAAACTTGTCCTGTGTGGTGGGGATGAGATTTGATAAAGTAAGTGGAAATCCAGTAAAAGTTTCATTTGGCTACTTTGCACTCTCGAGATAATCGTCACCATGTGCCAAATGCAATAGAATAGCAATCTGAGCACATTCGCGCATAAATGAAATGACCACAATTTTCTCAAAAACTATAACAGATGCAAACTTGTCCTGTGTGGTGGAGATGAGATTTGATAAAGTAAGTGGAAATCCAGTAAAAGTTTCATTTGGCTACTTTGCACTCTCGAGATAATCGTCACCATGTGCCAAATGCAATAGAATAGCAATCTGAGCACATTCGCGTATAAATGAAATGACCACAATTTTCTCAAAAACTATAACAGATGCAAACTTGCCCTGTGTGGTGGAGATGAGATTTGATAAAGTAAGTGGAAATCCAGTAAAAGTTTCATTTGGCTACTTTGCACTCTCGAGATAATCGTCACCATGTGCCAAATGCAATAGAATAGCAATCTGAGCACATTCGCGCATAAATGAAATGACCACAATTTTCTCAAAAACTATAACAGATGCAAACTTGTCCTGTGTGGTGGAGATGAGATTTGATAAAGTAAGTGGAAATCCAGTAAAAGTTTCATTTGGCTACTTTGCACTCTCGAGATAATCGTCACCATGTGCCAAATGCAATAGAATAGCAATCTGAGCACATTCGCGCATAAATGAAATGACCACAATTTTCTCAAAAACTATAACAGATGCAAACTTGTCCTGTGTGGTGGAGATGAGATTTGATAAAGTAAGTGGAAATCCAGTAAAAGTTTCATTTGGCTACTTTGCACTCTCGAGATAATCGTCACCATGTGCCAAATGCAATAGAATATCAATCTGAACACATTCGCGCATATATGAAATGACCACAATTTTCTCCAAAACTATAACAGATGCAAACTTGTCCTGTGTGGTGGAGATGAGATTTGATAAAGTAAGTGGAAATCCAGTAAAAGTTTCATTTGGCTACTTTGCACTCTCGAGATAATCGTCACCATGTGCCAAATGCAATAGAATAGCAATCTGAACACATTCGCGCATAAATGAAATGACCACAATTTTCTCCAAAACTATAACAGATGCAAACTTGTCCTGTGTGGTGGAGATGAGATTTGATAAAGTAAGTGGAAATCCAGTAAAAGTTTCATTTGGCTACTTTGCACTCTCGAGATAATCGTCACCATGTGCCAAATGCAATAGAATAGCAATCTGAACACATTCGCGCATAAATGAAATGACCACAATTTTCTCCAAAACTATAACAGATGCAAACTTGTCCTGTGTGGTGGAGATGAGATTTGATAAAGTAAGTGGAAATCCAGTAAAAGTTTCATTTGGCTACTTTGCACTCTCGAGATAATCGTCACCATGTGCCAAATGCAATAGAATAGCAACCTGAACACATTCGCGCATAAATGAAATGACCACAATTTTCTCCAAAACTATAACAGATGCAAACTTGTCCTGTGTGGTGGAGATGAGATTTGATAAAGTAAGTGGAAATCCAGTAAAAGTTTCATTTGGCTACTTTGCACTCTCGAGATAATCGTCACCATGTGCCAAATGCAATAGAATAGCAATCTGAACACATTCGCGCATACATGAAATGACCACAATTTTCTCAAAAACTATAACAGATGCAAACTTGTCCTGTGTGGTGGAGATGAGATTTGATAAAGTAAGTGGAAATCCAGTAAAAGTTTCATTTGGCTACTTTGCACTCTCGAGATAATCGTCACCATGTGCCAAATGCAATAGAATAGCAATCTGAGCACATTCGCGCATAAATGAAATGACCACAATTTTCTCAAAAACTATAACAGATGCAAACTTGTCCTGTGTGGTGGAGATGAGATTTGATAAAGTAAGTGGAAATCCAGTAAAAGTTTCATTTGGCTACTTTGCACTCTCGAGATAATCGTCACCATGTGCCAAATGCAATAGAATAGCAATCTGAGCACATTCGCGCATAAATGAAATGACCACAATTTTCTCCAAAACTATAACAGATGCAAACTTGTCCTCTGTGGTGGAGATGAGTCTTGATAAAGTAAGTGGAAATCCAGTAAAAGTTTCATTTGGCTACTTTGCACTCTCGAGATTATCGTCACCATGTGCCAAATGCAATAGAATAGCAATCTGAACACATTCGCGCATAAATGAAATGACCACAATTTTCTCCAAAACTATAACAGATGCAAACTTGTCCTGTGTGGTGGAGATGAGATTTGATAAAGTAAGTGGAAATCCAGTAAAACTTTCATTTGGCTACTTTGCACTCTCGAGATAATCGTCACCATGTGCCAAATGCAATAGAATAGCAATCTGAGCACATTCGCGCATAAATGAAATGACCACAATTTTCTCCAAAACTATAACAGATGCAAACTTGTCCTGTGTGGTGGAGATGAGATTTGATAAAGTAAGTGGAAATCTAGTAAAAGTTTCATTTGGCTACTTTGCACTCTCGAGATAATCGTCACCATGTGCCAAATGCAATAGAATAGCAATCTGAGCACATTCGCGTATAAATGAAATGACCACAATTTTCTCAAAAACTATAACAGATGCAAACTTGTCCTGTGTGGTGGAGATGAGATTTGATAAAGTAAGTGGAAATCCAGTAAAAGTTTCATTTGGCTACTTTGCACTCTCGAGATAATCGTCACCATGTGCCAAATGCAATAGAATAGCAATCTGAGCACATTCGCGCATAAATGAAATGACCACAATTTTCTCAAAAACTATAACAGATGCAAACTTGTCCTGTGTGGTGGAGATGAGATTTGATAAAGTAAGTGGAAATCCAGTAAAAGTTTCATTTGGCTACTTTGCACTCTCGAGATAATCGTCACCATGTGCCAAATGCAATAGAATAGCAATCTGAGCACATTCGCGCATAAATGAAATGACCACAATTTTCTCAAAAACTATAACAGATGCAAACTTGTCCTGTGTGGTGGAGATGAGATTTGATAAAGTAAGTGGAAATCCAGTAAAAGTTTCATTTGGCTACTTTGCACTCTCGAGATAATCGTCACCATGTGCCAAATGCAATAGAATATCAATCTGAACACATTCGCGCATATATGAAATGACCACAATTTTCTCCAAAACTATAACAGATGCAAACTTGTCCTGTGTGGTGGAGATGAGATTTGATAAAGTAAGTGGAAATCCAGTAAAAGTTTCATTTGGCTACTTTGCACTCTCGAGATAATCGTCACCATGTGCCAAATGCAATAGAATAGCAATCTGAACACATTCGCGCATAAATGAAATGACCACAATTTTCTCCAAAACTATAACAGATGCAAACTTGTCCTGTGTGGTGAAGATGAGATTTGATAAAGTAAGTGGAAATCCAGTAAAAGTTTCATTTGGCTACTTTGCACTCTCAAGATAATCGTCCCCATGTGCCAAATGCAATAGAATAGCAATCTGAACACATTCGCGCATAAATGAAATGACCACAATTTTCTCCAAAACTATAACAGATGCAAACTTGTCCTGTGTGGTGGAGATGAGATTTGATAAAGTAAGTGGAAATCCAGTAAAAGTTTCATTTGGCTACTTTGCACTCTCGAGATAATCGTCACCATGTGCCAAATGCAATAGAATATAAATCTGAACACATTCGCGCATAAATGAAATGACCACAATTTTCTCCAAAACTATAACAGATGCAAACTTGTCCTGTGTGGTGGAGATGAGATTTGATAAAGTAAGTGGAAATCCAGTAAAAGTTTCATTTGGCTACTTTGCACTCTCGAGATAATCGTCACCATGTGCCAAATGCAATAGAATAGCAATCTAAACACATTCGCGCATAAATGAAATGACCACAATTTTCTCCAAAACTATAACAGATGCAAACTTGTCCTGTGTGGTGGAGATGAGATTTGATAAAGTAAGTGGAAATCCAGTAAAAGTTTCATTTGGCTACTTTGCACTCTCGAGATAATCGTCACCATGTGCCAAATGCAATAGAATAGCAATCTGAACACATTCGCGCATAAATGAAATGACCACAATTTTCTCCAAAACTATAACAGATGCAAACTTGTCCTGTGTGGTGGGGATGAGATTTGATAAAGTAAGTGGAAATCCAGTAAAAGTTTCATTTGGCTACTTTGCACTCTCGAGATAATCGTCACCATGTGCCAAATGCAATAGAATAGCAATCTGAGCACATTCGCGCATAAATGAAATGACCACAATTTTCTCCAAAACTATAACAGATGCAAACTTGTCCTGTGTGGTGGAGATGAGATTTGATAAAGTAAGTGGAAATCCAGTAAAAGTTTCATTTGGCTACTTTGCACTCTCGAGATAATCGTCACCATGTGCCAAATGCAATAGAATAGCAATCTGAGCACATTCGCGTATAAATGAAATGACCACAATTTTCTCAAAAACTATAACAGATGCAAACTTGTCCTGTGTGGTGGAGATGAGATTTGATAAAGTAAGTGGAAATCCAGTAAAAGTTTCATTTGGCTACTTTGCACTCTCGAGATAATCGTCACCATGTGCCAAATGCAATAGAATAGCAATCTGAACACATTCGCGCATAAATGAAATGACCACAATTTTCTCCAAAACTATAACAGATGCAAACTTGTCCTGTGTGGTGGAGATGAGATTTGATAAAGTAAGTGGAAATCCAGTAAAAGTTTCATTTGGCTACTTTGCACTCTCGAGATAATCGTCACCATGTGCCAAATGCAATAGAATATAAATCTGAACACATTCGCGCATAAATGAAATGACCACAGTTTTCTCCAAAACTATAACAGATGCAAACTTGTCCTGTGTGGTGGAGATGAGATTTGATAAAGTAAGTGGAAATCCAGTAAAAGTTTCATTTGGCTACTTTGCACTCTCGAGATAATCGTCACCATGTGCCAAATGCAATAGAATAGCAATCTAAACACATTCGCGCATAAATGAAATGACCACAATTTTCTCCAAAACTATAACAGATGCAAACTTGTCCTGTGTGGTGGAGATGAGATTTGATAAAGTAAGTGGAAATCCAGTAAAAGTTTCATTTGGCTACTTTGCACTCTCGAGATAATCGTCACCATGTGCCAAATGCAATAGAATAGCAATCTGAGCACATTCGCGCATAAATGAAATGACCACAATTTTCTCAAAAACTATAACAGATGCAAACTTGTCCTGTGTGGTGGAGATGAGATTTGATAAAGTAAGTGGAAATCCAGTAAAAGTTTCATTTGGCTACTTTGCACTCTCGAGATAATCGTCACCATGTGCCAAATGCAATAGAATAGCAATCTGAGCACATTCGCGTATAAATGAAATGACCACAATTTTCTCAAAAACTATAACAGATGCAAACTTGTCCTGTGTGGTGGAGATGAGATTTGATAAAGTAAGTGGAAATCCAGTAAAAGTTTCATTTGGCTACTTTGCACTCTCGAGATAATCGTCACCATGTGCCAAATGCAATAGAATAGCAATCTGAACACATTCGCGCATAAATGAAATGACCACAATTTTCTCCAAAACTATAACAGATGCAAACTTGTCCTGTGTGGTGGAGATGAGATTTGATAAAGTAAGTGGAAATCCAGTAAAAGTTTCATTTGGCTACTTTGCACTCTCGAGATAATCGTCACCATGTGCCAAATGCAATAGAATAGCAATCTGAACACATTCGCGCATAAATGAAATGACCACAATTTTCTCCAAAACTATAACAGATGCAAACTTGTCCTGTGTGGTGGAGATGAGATTTGATAAAGTAAGTGGAAATCCAGTAAAAGTTTCATTTGGCTACTTTGCACTCTCGAGATAATCGTCACCATGTGCCAAATGCAATAGAATAGCAATCTGAACACATTCGCGCATAAATGAAATGACCACAATTTTCTCCAAAACTATAACAGATGCAAACTTGTCCTGTGTGGTGGGGATGAGATTTGATAAAGTAAGTGGAAATCCAGTAAAAGTTTCATTTGGCTACTTTGCACTCTCGAGATAATCGTCACCATGTGCCAAATGCAATAGAATAGCAATCTGAGCACATTCGCGCATAAATGAAATGACCACAATTTTCTCAAAAACTATAACAGATGCAAACTTGTCCTGTGTGGTGGAGATGAGATTTGATAAAGTAAGTGGAAATCCAGTAAAAGTTTCATTTGGCTACTTTGCACTCTCGAGATAATCGTCACCATGTGCCAAATGCAATAGAATAGCAATCTGAGCACATTCGCGTATAAATGAAATGACCACAATTTTCTCAAAAACTATAACAGATGCAAACTTGCCCTGTGTGGTGGAGATGAGATTTGATAAAGTAAGTGGAAATCCAGTAAAAGTTTCATTTGGCTACTTTGCACTCTCGAGATAATCGTCACCATGTGCCAAATGCAATAGAATAGCAATCTGAGCACATTCGCGCATAAATGAAATGACCACAATTTTCTCAAAAACTATAACAGATGCAAACTTGTCCTGTGTGGTGGAGATGAGATTTGATAAAGTAAGTGGAAATCCAGTAAAAGTTTCATTTGGCTACTTTGCACTCTCGAGATAATCGTCACCATGTGCCAAATGCAATAGAATAGCAATCTGAGCACATTCGCGCATAAATGAAATGACCACAATTTTCTCAAAAACTATAACAGATGCAAACTTGTCCTGTGTGGTGGAGATGAGATTTGATAAAGTAAGTGGAAATCCAGTAAAAGTTTCATTTGGCTACTTTGCACTCTCGAGATAATCGTCACCATGTGCCAAATGCAATAGAATATCAATCTGAACACATTCGCGCATATATGAAATGACCACAATTTTCTCCAAAACTATAACAGATGCAAACTTGTCCTGTGTGGTGGAGATGAGATTTGATAAAGTAAGTGGAAATCCAGTAAAAGTTTCATTTGGCTACTTTGCACTCTCGAGATAATCGTCACCATGTGCCAAATGCAATAGAATAGCAATCTGAACACATTCGCGCATAAATGAAATGACCACAATTTTCTCCAAAACTATAACAGATGCAAACTTGTCCTGTGTGGTGGAGATGAGATTTGATAAAGTAAGTGGAAATCCAGTAAAAGTTTCATTTGGCTACTTTGCACTCTCGAGATAATCGTCACCATGTGCCAAATGCAATAGAATAGCAATCTGAACACATTCGCGCATAAATGAAATGACCACAATTTTCTCCAAAACTATAACAGATGCAAACTTGTCCTGTGTGGTGGAGATGAGATTTGATAAAGTAAGTGGAAATCCAGTAAAAGTTTCATTTGGCTACTTTGCACTCTCGAGATAATCGTCACCATGTGCCAAATGCAATAGAATAGCAACCTGAACACATTCGCGCATAAATGAAATGACCACAATTTTCTCCAAAACTATAACAGATGCAAACTTGTCCTGTGTGGTGGAGATGAGATTTGATAAAGTAAGTGGAAATCCAGTAAAAGTTTCATTTGGCTACTTTGCACTCTCGAGATAATCGTCACCATGTGCCAAATGCAATAGAATAGCAATCTGAACACATTCGCGCATACATGAAATGACCACAATTTTCTCAAAAACTATAACAGATGCAAACTTGTCCTGTGTGGTGGAGATGAGATTTGATAAAGTAAGTGGAAATCCAGTAAAAGTTTCATTTGGCTACTTTGCACTCTCGAGATAATCGTCACCATGTGCCAAATGCAATAGAATAGCAATCTGAGCACATTCGCGCATAAATGAAATGACCACAATTTTCTCCAAAACTATAACAGATGCAAACTTGTCCTCTGTGGTGGAGATGAGTCTTGATAAAGTAAGTGGAAATCCAGTAAAAGTTTCATTTGGCTACTTTGCACTCTCGAGATTATCGTCACCATGTGCCAAATGCAATAGAATAGCAATCTGAACACATTCGCGCATAAATGAAATGACCACAATTTTCTCCAAAACTATAACAGATGCAAACTTGTCCTGTGTGGTGGAGATGAGATTTGATAAAGTGGAAATCCAGTAAAACTTTCATTTGGCTACTTTGCACTCTCGAGATAATCGTCACCATGTGCCAAATGCAATAGAATAGCAATCTGAGCACATTCGCGCATAAATGAAATGACCACAATTTTCTCCAAAACTATAACAGATGCAAACTTGTCCTGTGTGGTGGAGATGAGATTTGATAAAGTAAGTGGAAATCTAGTAAAAGTTTCATTTGGCTACTTTGCACTCTCGAGATAATCGTCACCATGTGCCAAATGCAATAGAATAGCAATCTGAGCACATTCGCGTATAAATGAAATGACCACAATTTTCTCAAAAACTATAACAGATGCAAACTTGTCCTGTGTGGTGGAGATGAGATTTGATAAAGTAAGTGGAAATCCAGTAAAAGTTTCATTTGGCTACTTTGCACTCTCGAGATAATCGTCACCATGTGCCAAATGCAATAGAATAGCAATCTGAGCACATTCGCGCATAAATGAAATGACCACAATTTTCTCAAAAACTATAACAGATGCAAACTTGTCCTGTGTGGTGGAGATGAGATTTGATAAAGTAAGTGGAAATCCAGTAAAAGTTTCATTTGGCTACTTTGCACTCTCGAGATAATCGTCACCATGTGCCAAATGCAATAGAATAGCAATCTGAGCACATTCGCGCATAAATGAAATGACCACAATTTTCTCCAAAACTATAACAGATGCAAACTTGTCCTCTGTGGTGGAGATGAGTCTTGATAAAGTAAGTGGAAATCCAGTAAAAGTTTCATTTGGCTACTTTGCACTCTCGAGATTATCGTCACCATGTGCCAAATGCAATAGAATAGCAATCTGAACACATTCGCGCATAAATGAAATGACCACAATTTTCTCCAAAACTATAACAGATGCAAACTTGTCCTGTGTGGTGGAGATGAGATTTGATAAAGTAAGTGGAAATCCAGTAAAACTTTCATTTGGCTACTTTGCACTCTCGAGATAATCGTCACCATGTGCCAAATGCAATAGAATAGCAATCTGAGCACATTCGCGCATAAATGAAATGACCACAATTTTCTCCAAAACTATAACAGATGCAAACTTGTCCTGTGTGGTGGAGATGAGATTTGATAAAGTAAGTGGAAATCTAGTAAAAGTTTCATTTGGCTACTTTGCACTCTCGAGATAATCGTCACCATGTGCCAAATGCAATAGAATAGCAATCTGAGCACATTCGCGTATAAATGAAATGACCACAATTTTCTCAAAAACTATAACAGATGCAAACTTGTCCTGTGTGGTGGAGATGAGATTTGATAAAGTAAGTGGAAATCCAGTAAAAGTTTCATTTGGCTACTTTGCACTCTCGAGATAATCGTCACCATGTGCCAAATGCAATAGAATAGCAATCTGAGCACATTCGCGCATAAATGAAATGACCACAATTTTCTCAAAAACTATAACAGATGCAAACTTGTCCTGTGTGGTGGAGATGAGATTTGATAAAGTAAGTGGAAATCCAGTAAAAGTTTCATTTGGCTACTTTGCACTCTCGAGATAATCGTCACCATGTGCCAAATGCAATAGAATAGCAATCTGAGCACATTCGCGCATAAATGAAATGACCACAATTTTCTCAAAAACTATAACAGATGCAAACTTGTCCTGTGTGGTGGAGATGAGATTTGATAAAGTAAGTGGAAATCCAGTAAAAGTTTCATTTGGCTACTTTGCACTCTCGAGATAATCGTCACCATGTGCCAAATGCAATAGAATATCAATCTGAACACATTCGCGCATATATGAAATGACCACAATTTTCTCCAAAACTATAACAGATGCAAACTTGTCCTGTGTGGTGGAGATGAGATTTGATAAAGTAAGTGGAAATCCAGTAAAAGTTTCATTTGGCTACTTTGCACTCTCGAGATAATCGTCACCATGTGCCAAATGCAATAGAATAGCAATCTGAACACATTCGCGCATAAATGAAATGACCACAATTTTCTCCAAAACTATAACAGATGCAAACTTGTCCTGTGTGGTGAAGATGAGATTTGATAAAGTAAGTGGAAATCCAGTAAAAGTTTCATTTGGCTACTTTGCACTCTCGAGATAATCGTCCCCATGTGCCAAATGCAATAGAATAGCAATCTGAACACATTCGCGCATAAATGGAATGACCACAATTTTCTCCAAAACTATAACAGATGCAAACTTGTCCTGTGTGGTGGAGATGAGATTTGATAAAGTAAGTGGAAATCCAGTAAAAGTTTCATTTGGCTACTTTGCACTCTCGAGATAATCGTCACCATGTGCCAAATGCAATAGAATATAAATCTGAACACATTCGCGCATAAATGAAATGACCACAATTTTCTCCAAAACTATAACAGATGCAAACTTGTCCTGTGTGGTGGAGATGAGATTTGATAAAGTAAGTGGAAATCCAGTAAAAGTTTCATTTGGCTACTTTGCACTCTCGAGATAATCGTCACCATGTGCCAAATGCAATAGAATAGCAATCTAAACACATTCGCGCATAAATGAAATGACCACAATTTTCTCCAAAACTATAACAGATGCAAACTTGTCCTGTGTGGTGGAGATGAGATTTGATAAAGTAAGTGGAAATCCAGTAAAAGTTTCATTTGGCTACTTTGCACTCTCGAGATAATCGTCACCATGTGCCAAATGCAATAGAATAGCAATCTGAACACATTCGCGCATAAATGAAATGACCACAATTTTCTCCAAAACTATAACAGATGCAAACTTGTCCTGTGTGGTGGGGATGAGATTTGATAAAGTAAGTGGAAATCCAGTAAAAGTTTCATTTGGCTACTTTGCACTCTCGAGATAATCGTCACCATGTGCCAAATGCAATAGAATAGCAATCTGAGCACATTCGCGCATAAATGAAATGACCACAATTTTCTCAAAAACTATAACAGATGCAAACTTGTCCTGTGTGGTGGAGATGAGATTTGATAAAGTAAGTGGAAATCCAGTAAAAGTTTCATTTGGCTACTTTGCACTCTCGAGATAATCGTCACCATGTGCCAAATGCAATAGAATAGCAATCTGAGCACATTCGCGTATAAATGAAATGACCACAATTTTCTCAAAAACTATAACAGATGCAAACTTGTCCTGTGTGGTGGAGATGAGATTTGATAAAGTAAGTGGAAATCCAGTAAAAGTTTCATTTGGCTACTTTGCACTCTCGAGATAATCGTCACCATGTGCCAAATGCAATAGAATAGCAATCTGAACACATTCACGCATAAATGAAATGACCACAATTTTCTCCAAAACTATAACAGATGCAAACTTGTCCTGTGTGGTGGAGATGAGATTTGATAAAGTAAGTGGAAATCCAGTAAAAGTTTCATTTGGCTACTTTGCACTCTCGAGATAATCGTCACCATGTGCCAAATGCAATAGAATATAAATCTGAACACATTCGCGCATAAATGAAATGACCACAGTTTTCTCCAAAACTATAACAGATGCAAACTTGTCCTGTGTGGTGGAGATGAGATTTGATAAAGTAAGTGGAAATCCAGTAAAAGTTTCATTTGGCTACTTTGCACTCTCGAGATAATCGTCACCATGTGCCAAATGCAATAGAATAGCAATCTAAACACATTCGCGCATAAATGAAATGACCACAATTTTCTCCAAAACTATAACAGATGCAAACTTGTCCTGTGTGGTGGAGATGAGATTTGATAAAGTAAGTGGAAATCCAGTAAAAGTTTCATTTGGCTACTTTGCACTCTCGAGATAATCGTCACCATGTGCCAAATGCAATAGAATAGCAATCTGAGCACATTCGCGCATAAATGAAATGACCACAATTTTCTCAAAAACTATAACAGATGCAAACTTGTCCTGTGTGGTGGAGATGAGATTTGATAAAGTAAGTGGAAATCCAGTAAAAGTTTCATTTGGCTACTTTGCACTCTCGAGATAATCGTCACCATGTGCCAAATGCAATAGAATAGCAATCTGAGCACATTCGCGTATAAATGAAATGACCACAATTTTCTCAAAAACTATAACAGATGCAAACTTGTCCTGTGTGGTGGAGATGAGATTTGATAAAGTAAGTGGAAATCCAGTAAAAGTTTCATTTGGCTACTTTGCACTCTCGAGATAATCGTCACCATGTGCCAAATGCAATAGAATAGCAATCTGAACACATTCGCGCATAAATGAAATGACCACAATTTTCTCCAAAACTATAACAGATGCAAACTTGTCCTGTGTGGTGGAGATGAGATTTGATAAAGTAAGTGGAAATCCAGTAAAAGTTTCATTTGGCTACTTTGCACTCTCGAGATAATCGTCACCATGTGCCAAATGCAATAGAATAGCAATCTGAACACATTCGCGCATAAATGAAATGACCACAATTTTCTCCAAAACTATAACAGATGCAAACTTGTCCTGTGTGGTGGAGATGAGATTTGATAAAGTAAGTGGAAATCCAGTAAAAGTTTCATTTGGCTACTTTGCACTCTCGAGATAATCGTCACCATGTGCCAAATGCAATAGAATAGCAATCTGAACACATTCGCGCATAAATGAAATGACCACAATTTTCTCCAAAACTATAACAGATGCAAACTTGTCCTGTGTGGTGGGGATGAGATTTGATAAAGTAAGTGGAAATCCAGTAAAAGTTTCATTTGGCTACTTTGCACTCTCGAGATAATCGTCACCATGTGCCAAATGCAATAGAATAGCAATCTGAGCACATTCGCGCATAAATGAAATGACCACAATTTTCTCAAAAACTATAACAGATGCAAACTTGTCCTGTGTGGTGGAGATGAGATTTGATAAAGTAAGTGGAAATCCAGTAAAAGTTTCATTTGGCTACTTTGCACTCTCGAGATAATCGTCACCATGTGCCAAATGCAATAGAATAGCAATCTGAGCACATTCGCGTATAAATGAAATGACCACAATTTTCTCAAAAACTATAACAGATGCAAACTTGCCCTGTGTGGTGGAGATGAGATTTGATAAAGTAAGTGGAAATCCAGTAAAAGTTTCATTTGGCTACTTTGCACTCTCGAGATAATCGTCACCATGTGCCAAATGCAATAGAATAGCAATCTGAGCACATTCGCGCATAAATGAAATGACCACAATTTTCTCAAAAACTATAACAGATGCAAACTTGTCCTGTGTGGTGGAGATGAGATTTGATAAAGTAAGTGGAAATCCAGTAAAAGTTTCATTTGGCTACTTTGCACTCTCGAGATAATCGTCACCATGTGCCAAATGCAATAGAATAGCAATCTGAGCACATTCGCGCATAAATGAAATGACCACAATTTTCTCAAAAACTATAACAGATGCAAACTTGTCCTGTGTGGTGGAGATGAGATTTGATAAAGTAAGTGGAAATCCAGTAAAAGTTTCATTTGGCTACTTTGCACTCTCGAGATAATCGTCACCATGTGCCAAATGCAATAGAATATCAATCTGAACACATTCGCGCATATATGAAATGACCACAATTTTCTCCAAAACTATAACAGATGCAAACTTGTCCTGTGTGGTGGAGATGAGATTTGATAAAGTAAGTGGAAATCCAGTAAAAGTTTCATTTGGCTACTTTGCACTCTCGAGATAATCGTCACCATGTGCCAAATGCAATAGAATAGCAATCTGAACACATTCGCGCATAAATGAAATGACCACAATTTTCTCCAAAACTATAACAGATGCAAACTTGTCCTGTGTGGTGGAGATGAGATTTGATAAAGTAAGTGGAAATCCAGTAAAAGTTTCATTTGGCTACTTTGCACTCTCGAGATAATCGTCACCATGTGCCAAATGCAATAGAATAGCAATCTGAACACATTCGCGCATAAATGAAATGACCACAATTTTCTCCAAAACTATAACAGATGCAAACTTGTCCTGTGTGGTGGAGATGAGATTTGATAAAGTAAGTGGAAATCCAGTAAAAGTTTCATTTGGCTACTTTGCACTCTCGAGATAATCGTCACCATGTGCCAAATGCAATAGAATAGCAACCTGAACACATTCGCGCATAAATGAAATGACCACAATTTTCTCCAAAACTATAACAGATGCAAACTTGTCCTGTGTGGTGGAGATGAGATTTGATAAAGTAAGTGGAAATCCAGTAAAAGTTTCATTTGGCTACTTTGCACTCTCGAGATAATCGTCACCATGTGCCAAATGCAATAGAATAGCAATCTGAACACATTCGCGCATACATGAAATGACCACAATTTTCTCAAAAACTATAACAGATGCAAACTTGTCCTGTGTGGTGGAGATGAGATTTGATAAAGTAAGTGGAAATCCAGTAAAAGTTTCATTTGGCTACTTTGCACTCTCGAGATAATCGTCACCATGTGCCAAATGCAATAGAATAGCAATCTGAGCACATTCGCGCATAAATGAAATGACCACAATTTTCTCAAAAACTATAACAGATGCAAACTTGTCCTGTGTGGTGGAGATGAGATTTGATAAAGTAAGTGGAAATCCAGTAAAAGTTTCATTTGTCTACTTTGCACTCTCGAGATAATCGTCACCATGTGCCAAATGCAATAGAATAGCAATCTGAGCACATTCGCGCATAAATGAAATGACCACAATTTTCTCCAAAACTATAACAGATGCAAACTTGTCCTCTGTGGTGATGAGTCTTGATAAAGTAAGTGGAAATCCAGTAAAAGTTTCATTTGGCTACTTTGCACTCTCGAGATTATCGTCACCATGTGCCAAATGCAATAGAATAGCAATCTGAACACATTCGCGCATAAATGAAATGACCACAATTTTCTCCAAAACTATAACAGATGCAAACTTGTCCTGTGTGGTGGAGATGAGATTTGATAAAGTAAGTGGAAATCCAGTAAAACTTTCATTTGGCTACTTTGCACTCTCGAGATAATCGTCACCATGTGCCAAATGCAATAGAATAGCAATCTGAGCACATTCGCGCATAAATGAAATGACCACAATTTTCTCCAAAACTATAACAGATGCAAACTTGTCCTGTGTGGTGGAGATGAGATTTGATAAAGTAAGTGGAAATCCAGTAAAAGTTTCATTTGGCTACTTTGCACTCTCGAGATAATCGTCACCATGTGCCAAATGCAATAGAATAGCAATCTGAGCACATTCGCGCATAAATGAAATGACCACAATTTTCTCAAAAACTATAACAGATGCAAACTTGTCCTGTGTGGTGGAGATGAGATTTGATAAAGTAAGTGGAAATCCAGTAAAAGTTTCATTTGGCTACTTTGCACTCTCGAGATAATCGTCACCATGTGCCAAATGCAATAGAATAGCAATCTGAGCACATTCGCGCATAAATGAAATGACCACAATTTTCTCAAAAACTATAACAGATGCAAACTTGTCCTGTGTGGTGGAGATGAGATTTGATAAAGTAAGTGGAAATCCAGTAAAAGTTTCATTTGGCTACTTTGCACTCTCGAGATAATCGTCACCATGTGCCAAATGCAATAGAATATCAATCTGAACACATTCGCGCATATATGAAATGACCACAATTTTCTCCAAAACTATAACAGATGCAAACTTGTCCTGTGTGGTGGAGATGAGATTGGATAAAGTAAGTGGAAATCCAGTAAAAGTTTCATTTGGCTACTTTGCACTCTCGAGATAATCGTCACCATGTGCCAAATGCAATAGAATAGCAATCTGAACACATTCGCGCATAAATGAAATGACCACAATTTTCTCCAAAACTATAACAGATGCAAACTTGTCCTGTGTGGTGAAGATGAGATTTGATAAAGTAAGTGGAAATCCAGTAAAAGTTTCATTTGGCTACTTTGCACTCTCGAGATAATCGTCCCCATGTGCCAAATGCAATAGAATAGCAATCTGAACACATTCGCGCATAAATGAAATGACCACAATTTTCTCCAAAACTATAACAGATGCAAACTTGTCCTGTGTGGTGGAGATGAGATTTGATAAAGTAAGTGGAAATCCAGTAAAAGTTTCATTTGGCTACTTTGCACTCTCGAGATAATCGTCACCATGTGCCAAATGCAATAGAATAGCAATCTGAACACATTCGCGCATAAATGAAATGACCACAATTTTCTCCAAAACTATAACAGATGCAAACTTGTCCTGTGTGGTGGAGATGAGATTTGATAAAGTAAGTGGAAATCCAGTAAAAGTTTCATTTGGCTACTTTGCACTCTCGAGATAATCGTCACCATGTGCCAAATGCAATAGAATAGCAATCTGAACACATTCGCACATACATGAAATGACCACAATTTTCTCAAAAACTATAACAGATGCAAACTTGTCCTGTGTGGTGGAGATGAGATTTGATAAAGTAAGTGGAAATCCAGTAAAAGTTTCATTTGGCTACTTTGCACTCTCGAGATAATCGTCACCATGTGCCAAATGCAATAGAATAGCAATCTGAGCACATTCGCGCATAAATGAAATGACCACAATTTTCTCAAAAACTATAACAGATGCAAACTTGTCCTGTGTGGTGGAGATGAGATTTGATAAAGTAAGTGGAAATCCAGTAAAAGTTTCATTTGGCTACTTTGCACTCTCGAGATAATCGTCACCATGTGCCAAATGCAATAGAATAGCAATCTGAGCACATTCGCGCATAAATGAAATGACCACAATTTTCTCCAAAACTATAACAGATGCAAACTTGTCCTCTGTGGTGGAGATGAGATTTGATAAAGTAAGTGGAAATCCAGTAAAAGTTTCATTTGGCTACTTTGCACTCTCGAGATTATCGTCACCATGTGCCAAATGCAATAGAATAGCAATCTGAACACATTCGCGCATAAATGAAATGACCACAATTTTCTCCAAAACTATAACAGATGCAAACTTGTCCTGTGTGGTGGAGATGAGATTTGATAAAGTAAGTGGAAATCCAGTAAAACTTTCATTTGGCTACTTTGCACTCTCGAGATAATCGTCACCATGTGCCAAATGCAATAGAATAGCAATCTGAACACATTCGCGCATAAATGAAATGACCACAATTTTCTCCAAAACTATAACAGATGCAAACTTGTCCTGTGTGGTGGAGATGAGATTTGATAAAGTAAGTGGAAATCCAGTAAAACTTTCATTTGGCTACTTTGCACTCTCGAGATAATCGTCACCATGTGCCAAATGCAATAGAATAGCAATCTGAACACATTCGCGCATAAATGAAATGACCACAATTTTCTCCAAAACTATAACAGATGCAAACTTGTCCTGTGTGGTGGAGATGAGATTTGATAAAGTAAGTGGAAATCCAGTAAAAGTTTCATTTGGCTACTTTGCACTCTCGAGATAATCGTCACCATGTGCCAAATGCAATAGAATAGCAATCTGAACACATTCGCGCATAAATGAAATGACCACAATTTTCTCCAAAACTATAACAGATGCAAACTTGTCCTGTGTGGTGGAGATGAGATTTGATAAAGTAAGTGGAAATCCAGTAAAAGTTTCATTTGGCTACTTTGCACTCTCGAGATAATCGTCACCATGTGCCAAATGCAATAGAATAGCAATCTGAACACATTCGCGCATAAATGAAATGACCACAATTTTCTCCAAAACTATAACAGATGCAAACTTGTCCTGTGTGGTGGAGATGAGATTTGATAAAGTAAGTGGAAATCCAGTAAAAGTTTCATTTGGCTACTTTGCACTCTCGAGATAATCGTCACCATGTGCCAAATGCAATAGAATAGCAATCTGAACACATTCGCGCATAAATGAAATGACCACAATTTTCTCCAAAACTATAACAGATGCAAACTTGTCCTGTGTGGTGGGGATGAGATTTGATAAAGTAAGTGGAAATCCAGTAAAAGTTTCATTTGGCTACTTTGCACTCTCGAGATAATCGTCACCATGTGCCAAATGCAATAAAATAGCAATCTGAGCACATTCGCGCATAAATGAAATGACCACAATTTTCTCCAAAACTATAACAGATGCAAACTTGTCCTGTGTGGTGGAGATGAGATTTGATAAAGTAAGTGGAAATCCAGTAAAAGTTTCATTTGGCTACTTTGCACTCTCGAGATAATCGTCACCATGTGCCAAATGCAATAGAATAGCAATCTGAACACATTCGCACATAAATGAAATGACCACAATTTTCTCCAAAACTATAACAGATGCAAACTTGTCCTGTGTGGTGGAGATGAGATTTGATAAAGTAAGTGGAAATCCAGTAAAAGTTTCATTTGGCTACTTTGCACTCTCGAGATAATCGTCACCATGTGCCAAATGCAATAGAATAGCAATCTGAACACATTCGCGCATAAATGAAATGACCACAATTTTCTCCAAAACTATAACAGATGCAAACTTGTCCTGTTTGGTGGAGATGAGATTTGATAAAGTAAGTGGAAATCCAGTAAAAGTTTCATTTGGCTACTTTGCACTCTCGAGATAATCGTCACCATGTGCCAAATGCAATAGAATAGCAATCTGAGCACATTCGCGCATAAATGAAATGACCACAATTTTCTCCAAAACTATAACAGATGCAAACTTGTCCTGTGTGGTGGAGATGAGATTTGATAAAGTAAGTGGAAATCCAGTAAAAGTTTCATTTGGCTAATTTGCACTCTCGAGATAATCGTCACCATGTGCCAAATGCAATAGAATAGCAATCTGAACACATTCGCGCATAAATGAAATGACCACAATTTTCTCAAAAACTATAACAGATGCAAACTTGTCCTGTGTGGTGGAGATGAGATTTGATAAAGTAAGTGGAAATCCAGTAAAAGTTTCATTTGGCTACTTTGCACTCTCGAGATAATCGTCACCATGTGCCAAATGCAATAGAATAGCAATCTGAACACATTCGCGCATAATTGAAATGACCACAATTTTCTCCAAAACTATAACAGATGCAAACTTGTCCTGTGTGGTGGAGATGAGATTTGATAAAGTAAGTGGAAATCCAGTAAAAGTTTCATTTGGCTACTTTGCACTCTCGAGATAATCGTCACCATGTGCCAAATGCAATAGAATAGCAATCTGAACACATTCGCGCATAAATGAAATGACCACAATTTTCTCAAAAACTATAACAGATGCAAACTTGTCCTGTGTGGTGGAGATGAGATTTGATAAAGTAAGTGGAACTCCAGTAAAAGTTTCATTTGGCTACTTTGCACTCTCGAGATAATCGTCACCATGTGCCAAATGCAATAGAATATCAATCTGAACACATTCGCGCATAAATGAAATGACCACAATTTTCTCCAAAACTATAACAGATGCAAATTTGTCCTGTGTGGTGGAGATGAGATTTGATAAAGTAAGTGGAAATCCAGTAAAAGTTTCATTTGGCTACTTTGCACTCTCGAGATAATCGTCACCATGTGCCAAATGCAATAGAAAACAATCTGAACACATTCGCGCATAAGTGAAATGACCACAATTTTCTCCAAAACTATAACAGATGCAAACTTGTCCTGTGTGGTGGAGATGAGATTTGATAAAGTAAGTGGAAATCCAGTAAAAGTTTCATTTGGCTACTTTG
Source organism: Anomaloglossus baeobatrachus (assembly GCF_048569485.1). Classification (NCBI taxonomy): domain Eukaryota; kingdom Metazoa; phylum Chordata; class Amphibia; order Anura; family Aromobatidae; genus Anomaloglossus; species Anomaloglossus baeobatrachus. Next base: position 924,596 of record NW_027444354.1, on the reverse strand, counting down.
CACTCTCGAGATAATCGTCACCATGTGTCAAATGCAATAGAATAGCAATCTGAACACATTCGCGCATAAATGAAATGACAACAATTTTCTCCAAAACTATAACAGATGCAAACTTGTCCTGTGTGGTGGAGATGAGATTTGATAAAGTAAGTGGAAATCCAGTAAAAGTTTCATTTGGCTACTTTGCACTCTCGAGATAATCGTCACCATGTGCCAAATGCAATAGAATAGCAATCTGAACACATTCGCGCATAAATGAAATGACCACAATTTTCTCCAAAACTATAACAGATGCAAACTTGTCCTGTGTGGTGGAGATGAGAATTGATAAAGTAAGTGGAAATCCAGTAAAAGTTTCATTTGGCTACTTTGCACTCTCGAGATAATCGTCACCATGTGCCAAATGCAATAAAATAGCAATCTGAGCACATTCGCGCATAAATGAAATGACCACAATTTTTTCCAAAACTATAACAGATGCAAACTTGTTCTGTGTGGTGGAGATGAGATTTGATAAAGTAAGTGGAAATCCAGTAAAAGTTTCATTTGGCTACTTTGCACTCTCGAGATAATCGTCACCATGTGCCAAATGCAATAGAATAGCAATCTGAACACATTCGCACATAAATGAAATGACCACAATTTTCTCCAAAACTATAACAGATGCAAACTTGTCCTGTGTGGTGGAGATGAGATTTGATAAAGTAAGTGGAAATCCAGTAAAAGTTTCATTTGGCTACTTTGCACTCTCGAGATAATCGTCACCATGTGCCAAATGCAATAGAATAGCAATCTGAGCACATTCGCGCATAAATGAAATGACCACAATTTTCTCAAAAACTATAACATATGCAAACTTGTCCTGTGTGGCGGAGATGAGATTTGATAAAGTAAGTGGAAATCCAGTAAAAGTTTCATTTGGCTACTTTGCACTCTCGAGATAATCGTCACCATGTGCCAAATGCAATAGAATAGCAATCTGAACACATTCGCGCATAAATGAAATGACCACAATTTTCTCAAAAACTATAACAGATGCAAACTTGTCCTGTGTGGTGGAGATGAGATTTGATAAAGTAAGTGGAAATCCAGTAAAGGTTTCATTTGGCTACTTTGCACTCTCGAGATAATCGTCACCATGTGCCAAATGCAATAGAATAGCAATCTGAACACATTCGCGCATAAATGAAATGACCACAATTTTCTCCAAAACTATAACAGATGCAAACTTGTCCTGTGTGGTGGAGATGAGATTTGATGAAGTAAGTGGAAATCCACTAAAAGTTTCATTTGGCTACTTTGCACTCTCGAGATAATCGTCACCATGTGCCAAATGCAATAGAATAGCAATCTGAGCACATTCGCGCATAAATGAAATGACCACAATTTTCTCCAAAACTATAACAGATGCAAACTTGTCCTGTGTGGTGGAGATGAGATTTGATAAAGTAAGTGGAAATCCAGTAAAAGTTTCATTTGGCTACTTTGCACTCTCGAGATAATCGTCACCATGTGCCAAATGCAATAGAATAGCAATCTGAGCACATTCGCGCATAAATGAAATGACTACAATTTTCTCAAAAACTATAACAGATGCAAACTTGTCCTGTGTGGTGGAGATGAGATTTGATAAAGTAAGTGGAAATCCAGTAAAAGTTTCATTTGGCTACTTTGCACTCTCGAGATAATCGTCACCATGTGCCAAATGCAATAGAATATCAATCTGAACACATTCGCGCATATATGAAATGACCACAATTTTCTCCAAAACTATAACAGATGCAAACTTGTCCTGTGTGGTGGAGATGAGATTTGATAAAGTAAGTGGAAATCCAGTAAAAGTTTCATTTGGCTACTTTGCACTCTCGAGATAATCGTCACCATGTGCCAAATGCAATAGAATAGCAATCTGAGCACATTCGCGCATAAATGAAATGACCACAATTTTCTCAAAAACTATAACAGATGCAAACTTGTCCTGTGTGGTGGAGATGAGATTTGATAAAGTAAGTGGAAATCCAGTAAAAGTTTCATTTGGCTACTTTGCACTCTCGAGATAATCGTCACCATGTGCCAAATGCAATAGAATAGCAATCTGAGCACATTCGCGCATAAATGAAATGACCACAATTTTCTCCAAAACTATAACAGATGCAAACTTGTCCTGTGTGGTGGAGATGAGATTTGATAAAGTAAGTGGAAATCCAGTAAAAGTTTCATTTGGCTACTTTGCACTCTCGAGATAATCGTCACCATGTGCCAAATGCAATAGAATAGCAATCTGAGCACATTCGCGCATAAATGAAATGACCACAATTTTCTCAAAAACTATAACAGATTCAAACTTGTCCTGTGTGGTGGAGATGAGATTTGATAAAGTAAGTGGAAATCCAGTAAAAGTTTCATTTGGCTACTTTGCACTCTCGAGATAATCGTCACCATGTGCCAAATGCTATGGCATATAAGCATCTCATCTCCACCACACAGGACAAGTTTGCATCTGTTATAGTTTTTGAGAAAATTGTGGTCATTTCATTTATGCGCGAATGTGCTCAGATTGCTATTCTATTGCATTTGGCACATGGTGACGATTATCTCGAGAGTGCAAAGTAGCCAAATGAAACTTTTACTGGATTTCCACTTACTTTATCAAATCTCATCTCCACCACACAGGACAAGTTTGCATCTGTTATAGTTTTTGAGAAAATTGTGGTCATTTCATTTATGCGCGAATGTGCTCAGATTGCTATTCTATTGCATTTGGCACATGGTGACGATTATCTCGAGAGTGCAAAGTAGCCAAATGAAACTTTTACTGGATTTCCACTTACTTTATCAAATCTCATCTCCACCACACGGGACAAGTTTGCATCTGTTATAGTTTTGGAGAAAATTGTGGTCATTTCATTTATGCGCGAATGTGTTCAGATTGCTATTCTATTGCATTTGGCACATGGTGACGATTATCTCGAGAGTGCAAAGTAGCCAAATGAAACTTTTACTGGATTTCCACTTACTTTATCAAATCTCATCTCCACCACACAGGACAAGTTTGCATCTGTTATAGTTTTGGAGAAAATTGTGGTCATTTCATTTATGCGCGAATGTGTTCAGATTGCTATTCTATTGCATTTGGCACATGGTGACGATTATCTCGAGAGTGCAAAGTAGCCAAATGAAACTTTTACTGGATTTCCACTTACTTTATCAAATCTCATCTCCGCCACACAGGACAAGTTTGCGAATCACCGCGCCGTTATGTGTAGGCCAGTCCGCTGGGAAGTCACCCATCAGGTGTGAATTACCTCTTTTGCCTTCTCCGCTGGTGGAGGAACCGGAACTTCAGCCGTTGCCCTCAATGCTGGTGGGCACCTTTTTGGATTGTCCCGGGAAACCGTGGCCAAAGTGCCCCTTTGGTCACGACTGATCTGGTAGGCCTTCCCATCTTCCCATCCTGTGGGCTGTATGACGTATGGGGTTTGTTTCCATTGATCATCCAGCTTGTGGGTTCTCCTCTTCCGCTTCATACATTCATACCTACTTGACCCTATCCTGATACCCCTTGTCTCACCTTGTTGGTCCCTACACCTGTTATCCTGTCCTTTCCTGTGTCTGTCTTGTCACACAACACATTTTAGCATATCCCTTGTGCTCCTTATTACCTTTCCTGCCTATTAGAATTATGTCCATTATGTCCATGCATGGCCCAATGAATCAAGTCTGTACTTCATATTCATGGTTTAAGCCTTTGGGTTCCAACGTGCCCAGAGTATATATCCAGAAATATTCCCTTTCTTTGAGCTTCCTAATTCTATTGCCTCCTCTGCGTATGGCTTGGACATGTTCGATGACTTGGAATCTTAATTGGATCACTGTGTGATTATGCGTCACAAAATGGTGTGGGACTGGTAATAGAATCTGCTTATTTATTACACTATTTTCCTGTTTCCCTCTTCTCCCTTTTCCCATAACCTACCTTTATCTGCATTTGTGGGGTTATCTAGATACTATTTATATCACAGTTTTATTCATTAATACGGAAGGGAAGAGTGCGCGTGAGAGTGTTGAACTGCGGAGAGCAAGAGGTTAAGCTGCCCCGATTTGCCACCATTGATAAGCTGTTCACAGTAGATACACATGCTATCCAAGTAGCAGCATCCACCATTACTGCACCCCACCCAGTCAGTGACTGCTCACCAAGTCAGCCAGAGGAGTGGTGTCAGGAATTACACGTAGGCACTGACTCCACACCTTCACATCACAAGAAGGGGGTCTACAGGGTAGTGCAAGAAATCAAGCAAGTCTTCAGCAAACATCCGCTAGACTTTGGGGGAATAAAAGGGGTCCAACACTACATCCCCACAGGTGCACACCCACCCATCAAAGAGAGCTGTAAGGCAATACCACCTTCACATTACCAGTGTACCAAGGACATGTTGAGCAACATGAAGGAGACTGGGGTTATCCGTGACAGTTGTAGCCTTTGGGCAGCTCCGTTGGTCCTGTTAAAGAAGAAGGACGGCACCACTCCCCCGTATTGAGGAATCGCTAGCTGCATTGAGAACTGCAAATTATTTTTCTACCCTTGATCTCACTAGTCACTATTGGCAAGTGTCCGTTGCTGAGGCAGACCGTGAGAAGACCGCCTTCACCACCCCTATGGGTCTCTGCGAGTTCAAAAGCATGCCCTTCGAGCTGTGCAATGCGCCAGGAACCTTCCAGAGGCTGATGGATTGCTGCTTGGGACAAGATTTTAGGGTGTATAAAAAGGGAGATTAGATCCCGTGATCCCAACGTATTGTTACACCTCTATAAATCACTTATAAGGCCACATCTGGAATATGGGAACCAGTTTTGGGCTCCACATTTTAAAAAGGACATTCAGAAGTTAGAGTCAGTTCAAAGGTGGACAACTAGACTACTACAAGGAATGGAAGGCCTCCCATATGATGACAAGTTGAAAAAGTTATTAAGTGATTATTGGCTGTAATGGGGCTTTCTGACTGGTGCCAGCCTCTCTTCTTAGCACACAGGAACCACAATCCCTACACCATGCTTCAATGGATTCTCTCATCCCCGCCCAGTAAAACTACATATTGTACACAGTCATAAGCAGCCCATGGGCATTCACCTGCATTCAAACCAATAACAGCTCATAGACCAGACAATCCATCTACCACTGGACCAAAGACAGGAAGCTAAATCCACTGCCTGCGGTAACCAACTTAATCCTATAGGCTACTCACACAACAAACCCAACAGAAAGGAAAAAAACATGGCTTTCATTATCCATCCAATGAAAACGCATAACCATTGTGAGCCATTGGACAATGCAATTGGACACATGGTGACATGGTGCACGGCCCAATGAATCAAGTCTTTACTTCATATTCACGGTTTAAGCCCTTGGGTTCTAATGTGCCCAGAGTACATATCCAGAAAGATTTTCTTTCTTTGAGCTAAACACAAGTCAACAATACATTGTAAGCAGATTCTATTACCAGTCCCACACCATTTTGTGACGCATAATCACACAGTGATCCAATTAAGATTCCAAGTCATCGAACATGTCCAAGCCATACGCAGAGGAGGCGATAGAATTAGGAGGCTCAAAGAAAGGGAATCTTTCTGGATATATACTCTGGGCACGTTGGAACCCAAGGGCTTAAACCATGAATATGAAGTACAGACTTGATTCATTGGGCCATGCATGGACATAATAGACATAATTCTAATAGGCAGGACAGGTAATAAGGAGCACAACTAATATGCTAAAATGTGTTGTGTGACAAGACAGACACAGGAAAGGACAGGATAACAGGTGTAGGGACCAACAAGGTGAGACAAGGGGTATCAGGATAGGGTCAAGTAGGTATGAATGTAGTAATGGGGCAGGCATAGAGAATTGTATGCGAATGTGAATTACAATAAGTCACTAAGGAATGGAATATGTGAGTGTGTGCCTAATGTAAACTAATATTGTACTGGCAAAATTATAGATGGAAAGGGAGAAGGGGAGGGGGGAGAGGGGAGGCTGTAATTGACTACAAAGGTATGAGTTATGAGTGATCATAGGGATAGTGTTACATAAGTGGAAATATTTATGGAGGACAGGATGTGTAAGCGCATACCTTATACAAACCTATAGAGTGCTGACGGGTGAGAGTGTGATGTTAGATATAAGACATCCTATAGTGAATAGTGAGCCGTAATCAAGTGCAACAGAGATATTTCACGTGACTATGGGAACCTGGAAGGTAAAGAAAGGGGAGAAAAAACTGTTAGACAAGGTAATCAGACATAATGTAACCAGTTGATCAGACATGACAAACATGACAAATAAAAAACAAGGAAGAATGGAACTCCATACATAGTGGAACCATATATAGTGTTCAAGAAAAGAAATATGACAAATAAAATACAAGGAAGAATGGAACTCCATACATAGTGGAACCACATATAGTGCGAACACGGAAAAGAACCGGGCGTTAGAAAAAATGTGCACGGCCCAATGAATCAAGTCTGTACTTTATATTCATGGTTTAAGCCCTTGGGTTCCAACGTGCCCAGAGTATTTATCCAGAAAGATTCCCTTTCTTTGAGTTTCCTAATTCTATCGCCTACTCTGCGTATGGCTGGGACATGTTCGATGACTTGGAATCTTAATTGGGCCACTGTTTGATTATGCCTCTGGGCAGCTCCGTTGGTCCTGTTAAAGAAGGACGGCAACACTCCCCTGTATTGAGGAATCGCTAGCGGCATTGAGAACTGCAAATTATTTTTCTACCCATGATCTCACTAGTCGCTATTGGCAAGTGTCCGTTGCGGAGGCAGACCGGGAGAAGACCGCCTTCGCCACCCTGATGGGTCTCTGGGAGTTCAAAAGCATGCCCTTCGAGCTGTGCAATGCGCCAGGAACCTTCCAGAGGCTGATGGAATGCTGTTTGGGACACCGTAACTTTGAAATGGTACTGCTATACCTAGATGATGTTATTGTTTATTCTAAAGCAAACAAGACTTTAGGGTGTATAAAAAGGGAGATTAGATCCCGTGATCCCAACGTATTGTTACACTTCTATAAATCACTTGTAAGGCCACATCTGGAATATGGGAACCAGTTTTGGGCTCCACATTTTAAAAAGGACATTCAGAAGTTAGAGTCAGTTCAAAGGCGGTCAACTAGACTACTACAAGGAATGGAAGGCCTCCCATATGATGACAGGTTGAAAAAATTATTAAGTGATTATTGGCTGTAATGGGGCTTTCTGGCTGGTGCCAGCCTCTCTTCTTAGCACACAGGAACCACAATCCCTACACCATTCAATGGATTCTCTCATCCCAGCCCAGTAAAACTACATATTTCACAGTCATAAGCAGCCCATGGGCATAGGATCTTAACTAGGCGGACAGCGGGCGCCTGGTTTTGAGCTTCCTGCCACTCCTGACTGGGCAGCGGGTCCAGATTCGCCCGTTGCTGGTGGACATGCACCTTCTCAGTTGGTGGCTGGTGAAATGCAGGCAACTCGATCTCCTCGAGGTCGTCAACCTCGCACCCTTCTTCTGACAAGTGGGGCATCCAAGAGAGTGCATCAGCATTATCGTTGGCACGACCGGCCCTGTATTTGATGGTGAAATCGTAGTTGGCTAGCCTGGCCACCCACCGCTGTTCCAACGCGCCCAACTTGGCCGTGTCCAGGTGGGTCAGCGGATTATTATCCATGAAAGCGGTGAACTTTGCTGCGGCCAGGTAATGGCGGAACCGCTCGGTGATAGCCCACACCAGCGCCAGGAGCTCGAGCTTGAAAGAGCTGTAGTTCTCAGGATTCCTTTCAGTCGGTCGGAGCTTTCGGCTAGCATAAGCAATCACCTTTTCCTTCCCATCTTGGACCTGGGAAAAGACTGCCCCCAAGCCCACATTGCTGGCATCGGTATAGAGGATGAACGGGTTGCTGTAATCGGGATACGCCAGGATCTCCTCTCCGGTCAAGGCCACCTTCAGTTGACGGAAGGATTCCTCATGCCTCTCTTCCCACACCAGTGGGGCTCCGATGGGTCTACCACCTTTGGTCTGTCCCACGAGGAGGTCTTGTATGGGGGCAGCCATCTTCGTGTACCCCTTGATGAAGCGCCGGTAGTACCCCACCAGACCCAGAAACTGCCTTACTTCCCTCACTGTGGTTGGTCTCGGCCAGTCTTGGATGGCAGTGATCTTCTCGGGGTCGGGGGCGACACCTTCTGCACCCACCACATGCCCCAGGTACTGCACTCTGGGTTTCAGCAGGTGACACTTGGAGGGCTTCAACTTCATCCCGTATTTGGCAAGGGACGCGAACACTTCGGCCAGGTTCTCCAGGTGGGCTTCATATGTCTGGGAGTACACATTCACATCATCCAGGTATAACAGGATGGTTTCGAAGTTTAGATGCCCCAGACAGCACTCCATCAGCCGTTGGAAGGTTCCAGGGGCGTTGCACAGCCTGAACGGCATACTATTGAATTCACAGAGCCCCATTGGGGTGGTGAAGGCAGTTTTCTCCCGGTCCTCCGGTGCCACAGCCACTTGCCAGTACCCGCTGGTGAGGTCAAGGGTGGAGAAGTAATTTGCAGTTCTCAGTGCGGCCAAAGACTCTTCATTACGGGGCAGTGGGTAAGCATCTTTATGCGTTATCTGGTTAATCTTCCGGTAATCCACGCACATCCGCATGGTGCCGTCCTTCTTCTTAACCAGTACCAATGGGGCGGCCCAGGGACTACAGCTGTCCCTGATGACCCCTGCCTCCTTCATGTTCCTCAAAATGTCCTTGGCACATTGGTAGTGTGCAGGGGGAATAGGCCTGTACCTCTCTTTGATAGGGGGGTGTTCACCGGTGGGAATATGGTGTTGGACCCCTTTAACCTGCCCAAAGTCTAGGGGATGTTTGCTAAAAACTTGCTCATACTCCCGTACCACCCGGTATACCCCTTCTTTGTGATGTGTAGGGGTATCGGTGGTGAGGTTGGGGGAACTGCCTCGTGGATGGTGTGGGGATCCAGAGTGAGCAACTTGGCAAGTGTAGCATACCGGGGAAGCCTGACTTCTTCCTCCCCGCAGTTCAGCAACCTCACAGGCACTCTCCCCTTCTTTACATCTACCACCCCTCGGGCGTCCATTACTGTGGGCCAGTGCTCGGAGGGCATGGGCTCTATCATGGCAGGGTAGTCACATCCCTGGGGCCCTATTGAAATGGGACAGCCATCATCCCTTTCCCCTAAAGAGGGGTATTCCTAAAGGGCAGTTTCTGCGGATATGCAGAAATTGCTCAAGAGAAGAAGATTTCAAGGCACAGGCCTCGGACCTTTTTGGTCGATTTTTAGACCGTGGCTATCTTAAAAAGATCATTCAGCCCTTGCAAAAAATACCAATAGACACAGTGTTATGATTCCCCGGATGCGTGAAAATGATTGTAACATCACGCGTATCATTGGCACGTACGATGTACAATCTGAAAGAGTCTTTTCAGTGATAAAAAAGCACTGGAAGATCTTGAGGGCTGACCCCGATTTGGTAAAGTATATTAATAAATCCCCTAGCATTACTTACAGGCGGGGTCGTACCATAGGCGATAAATTGGTGCACAGCATGTACCAGGGACCTAGACCACAGGGAACATGGCTAGATAGACGTATCTGCGGGATGTTCCGCTGTGGAAACTGTAAATATTGTGGATCCATGGAACAATGCAAAAGGGTGACTAGTGCAGCCACGGGGAAAATCTTCTCCCTACGTGATTTTGGTAACTGTAAAACCTCCGGAGTTATCTATAGGGCCACCTGTACTTGCCCTATGGACTATATAGGGAAGACCCTGAGAGAACTCCGGAGGCGGGTGGGCGAACATCTTACGGATATTAGGAATGGACGAGATACATCAATCTCTCGCCATATTAATATGATCCATGGGGGAGATACGGCTCAAATTCGTTTTTACATTCTGGAGGTGGTGAAACCCAACCCTAGGGGAGGAGACTTTGATAGGGTATTACTGCAGAAGGAATCAGCTTGGATATTAAAAATGGGATCTTTGACCCCAGGAGGGCTGAACGAACAGCTCTCCTTTAGCTGTTTTCTTCCCACCTAGCCTTAAGCGGAACCCAAATTGTTAATTTAAATCCATTTTTGCTCTACTTTGTAAGACTTCTTCCGTTTTTAGGAATGGACCATATTAATGGTTAATATCTATGTATTCTTGTCCTTGCCCTGGGAGACTCGTTATGGATGTACCCTCATAATGTATACATGGAGGGTATATCTGTCTAGAAGGATGGTATCCCTGTTATATTTCTGACAGGGTTGATGTAATAATATATAATGGTATATCTGCCTGTTATTGTATATCCCATGATGCTTATATTATCTATGTGCCTATAAATGGGGGTTATGTCTATTATGGCGTCTATAATCTATTGTATCTATTTTTATTGTATATCCTATGATGCCTATTTTATCTATGTGCCTACAAATGGGGGTCATGTCTATTATGGCGTCTACAATCTATTTACATCGGCTAAATTAAATTATATCATACTTATATTCCTATGAATGGGAGCCCCCTATAATAAGGCCTTATCTTTAAAGTAACCTTTCTTCAACAAATATATATTGCAGCGGGTGCTTTATATTAATGTTAGACGTGCAGTAAAGCACTAAGTATTCCCCTTGCTTTATTGCGCATGCGTGGGCACACGGTGCTCTGTATCATCTTACGACTTTTATGCAGACGCCGTAGTACTTAAGACCCCTGCGCATGCGCTGTGCTCTTGTTTATGTCCATCTGATTATGGCATCTCAGGGCCTCCGTCCACACGTGCGTGCCGCCTGTTGTCTGGGCAGGCGCGATGGGGATGTGGACGGCGGCGTTTCCATGCAGACGCCATAACATTCAGGACCCTCACGCATGCGCTGTGCTTTTGTCTATTTCTATCTGACTGTGGCACCTGAGGGCCTCCGTCCGCACGTGCCTGGGAGGTTCTGGGCAGGCGCAATGGGGATAGGGACGGCGGCATTCTAATTATATCGGCATCCTGGGCTATCCCAGGTGTGCGCAATGCATTAGGCATGCGCATACATGGCGGTGCCGGCATCTGCATGATTGCCCTGACCGCTTACAGGTGATTATGGCATTACAGGCTATTTAAACCTCATGGTGGTATGCAGCTCCATGACGCCTCTCTGGACTATGGCAGTACTATCTCTTTAGCATTGTCTGATCGGCCGTGGATCCTGTTTGATGGGCGCCATGGATCTGCATATCTAATACCTCATCTCCCTGGGCAAGTACTCTTGTATCTTTGATATTGTCTCTTTATCTTACATGCCTTTCTGTGGTGTAGCGTATGAATGTGCAATCTATGGTTAATACTATTACAACTTGTTGCTGATAGAGCTTGTCTGTCTTATAGCCTCCTGATGAACCACATGTATAGCATGTGGGGAAACGCGTCGAGGTGGAGACTGTTGTAAATCTACCATGAAATTGATGGCTCACTTCTGCTAAATTGAAGGATTTGATGTCTCATCTCTGCTATTATAAGTACTAAGGGGACTTTTGGAGAGCATCGGCATACATCGATCTGGACGTTTATGGACAGCAAGCATCCTATTTCTTTTATTGTGTGGCGCTGCCTGGATGAACCTAATATGGTCTCAAAGTTAAGTCCTGAGCCTCGATTTGATCCCCTATATTTGTAACCTCTCTTTTAAATATTGTATGTCTATATTGTATCATGTTTATTGTGACTTGATGGTCAAAATACTTTTTACACTGCTGGTGTGTTTTTTCTATATCTTAATAAAATTTGTTAATGGGAATAACGCATATACTTTTTGCTGAAAAATATTCCCGGGCCTTGGTCCCTAATCTTGATCAAACACTACATCCCCACAAGTGCACACCCACCCATCAAAGAGAGATATAAGCCAATACTACCTGCACATTACCAGTGTACCAAGGACATGTTGAGAAACATGAAGGAGGCTGGGGTTATCCCTGACAGTTGTAGCCTCTGGGCAGCTTCCGTTGGTCCTGTTAAAGAAGAAGGACAGCACCACTCCCCTGTATTGAGGAATAGCTAGCTGCATTGAGAACTGCAAATTATTTTTCTACCCTTGATCTCAGTAGTCGCTATTGGCAAGTGTCCGTTGCTGAGGCAGACCAGGAGAAGACCGCCTTTGCCACCCCGATGGGTCTCTGCGAATTCAAAGAATTCAAAAGGCATGCCCTTCGAGCTGTGCAATTTGCCAGGAACCTTCCAGAGGCTGATGGAACTCCATACATAGTGGAACCACATATAGTGTGAACACGGAAAAGAACCGGGAGAAAATATGTGCACGGCGCAATGCTGCACTTGCACCATCATTCAGCTACAACCAATGGGAAGACACCACACCCTTTTTTATGCCCATCCTGTCTGCAGACCACTGCCAGACATAGCTATGACCTCTGGTTACTTTTACCCCCAGTTCAGTTTTATGATTTTGTGTGCTTGTTACCTGACTACTTTTCCTGCTTGCTGTTTATGTACCTTGTTGGCCGATCCGCATTTCACCTCTGCTTGTTTTCTGATTAAGTCCTGGCCGTCCCATTCTGTTCCTGTTCCTCAATTAATGTTTTGTCCCTGCCTGACTACTATTCTCTGGAACTGCAGCCTTCCACAGGTATTGATCACCTTGGGCCCTGTGTAATTCCTAATCCCTGTATAGGGGTTAAAGGGTTCCAGGGTTCTGGAGGTCCTGCTTGGTGAGTGGCTTCCCTCTAGCCTATCCTTTACAGCCCATCTGAGTGTGTGGATTAAGGAAGGTGTTACACCGTGCCCTCTGCAGAAGGCCATGTAGGCCAGGATAGTGCTTTAAAAATTGCTGGACAACCAGGTTCAACACGTGAGCCACACAAGGCACGTGTGTCACATTGTCACGGCGAAGGGCCGCACCCAAGTTTGCATCATTGTCACACCCGGCCTTCCCTGGCTGCTGGTTGAGTGGAGACAACCATTGATGAAACTTGGTCTCCAGAGCTAACCGTCCACAACTTCTCAGCGGTGTGACTCACATTTCCCATGCATTTCAAAGTAAACATTTGACCGCATGATGGCATTGAGCTCTGCTGCCAGCATAGTAAGGAGGTGTGTGGTATTCCTTGTGTGCAGTTACAAGGAAGGGTGCCCTGACCACACAGGGTTTGGGCCGAGGTGAAGGACCCACACGAGGTTGAGGAGGCCAATTACAGCCTCCCCCCTCTCCCTCCCCTTCTTCACAAATGTGCAGGCGCAGACGTGCGTTCCATTAGCCTCACTGCATTCCACTCCCATACAGGAAGTGGGCGCAGCTATTACTACGGTCGCACATAAAAGAACCCACAGCCACAACTGCACACAGCTGACTCCACCACTGGAAACCCACTTCTACAACAACGCAGGTAAGACAGGATCGGCACCTCTATGCTCCCATTACAATCAGGCTCAGTCACCATGTGATAACGCTCTCAACAATTTAGTTGCAGGCTTCCCGTTGCTTCACCTCCACTGGCTGTACTGCCATTTCCTCTCCCCCCTGGAAGGTATACTTTATTACACTATTTTCCTGTTTCCCTCTTCTCCCTTTTCCCATAACCTACCTTTATCTGCATTTGTGGGGTATCTATATACTATTTATATCACAGTTTTATTCATTAATACGGAAGGGAAAAGTGCGCGTGAGAGTGTTGAATTGCGGAGAGCAAGAGGTTAAGCTGCCCCGATTTGCCACCATTGATAAGCTGTTCACAATAGATACACATGCTATCCAAGCAGCAGCAGCGATGAACGCCGCTCGAGACCCCGGGATCCGGCCCACCGCTCGAGCCACCACCGAGCAGCAGCAGCAGCCGGACCCGAGCAGTGGGAGAGCGCAGCGTCCCCTCCTCCGCCCGCGACAAGAGTCTATGGGGCTGATCACAGATAGAGCCTGTACCTATGAGAGTCTATGGGGCTGATCACAGATAGAACCTGTACTTATGAGAGTCTATTGGGCTGATCACAGATAGGGCCCGTACCTATGAGAGTCTATGGGACTGATTACAGATAGATACCTGTACCTCTGACAGTTAGACTCTCATAAGTACAGGCTCTATCTGTGATCAGCCACATAGACCCTCATAGGTACGAGCTCTATCTGTGATCAGCCCCATAGACTGTCATAGGTATGGGCCCTATCTGTGATCAGTCCCATAGACTCTCATAAGTACAGTCTCTATCTGTGATCAGCCCCATAGACTCTCATAGGTATGGGCTCTGTGATCAGCCCCATAGACTCTCATAATTACGGGCTTTATCTGTGATCAGCCCCATAGACTCTCACAGGTAGGGGCCCTATCTGTGATCAGCCCCATAGACTCTCATAAGTACAGGCTCTATCTGTGATCAGCCCCTTAGACTCTCATAAGTATGAGCTCTCTCTGTGATCAGCCCCATAGACTGTCATAGGTATGGGCCCTATCTGTGATCAGTCCCATAGACTCTCATAAGTACAGTCTCTATCTGTGATCAGCCCCATAGACTCTCATAGGTACAGGCTCTATCTGTGATCAGCCCCATAGACTCTCATAGGTACAGGCTCTATCTGTGATCAGCCCCATAGACTCTCATAGGTAGGGGCTCTATCTGTGAGAAACACGGATAAAACTCGGATGAGAAAACCAGACATCAGAATGTACAGTGATGATCTGTGTAAGGTCTTATCTTGTTCCCACTTATTGCGCTGCACAATCATCGCATGCCCTGCTGTAGTGCCCCCCATGCCCCATACAGACCACCATCCACATGATGTCTAATAACACATGGATAAAAGTACACGGGTAAATTTACATGCGAGGTATAGACAGGGAAACAACTGATGAGTCTGGCATTGACCATTTCACTGACATCACGAGGACAGTGCAGCAGCCAATCAGTGAGCTCAGCAGCTCTGAGTCTGGCGTTCGGTTTACACTGGCAGAGCTCACTGATTGGGCTGCACTGTCATCGTGACCAGTGAAATGGTCAATACCAGACACTAGCGGCAGAGACTGGCCAGTAGACCCATGGACGGGGAAGGGGGGCACAGCAGGGTTTGTATTTTTTTTTTTTACACTGAAGTGAACTCTTGGATGAAGATTAAGTGAAAAATCTACTTTAGGGTCTGTGCGCACTGGGAAATTTGCTTTTCTTAAGAAAAATCTGCACCCTTTGGCAGAATTCCGCAACAGAGTAAAAAACGTACCCGGCACCCGCATGCATTTTTTCCGCGAGTTGAAATTCTGCAGCAAAACGTATAGGAAGAAAAATGCAGTGAGCGCACAGCATTTTGATTTTCTCATAGATTTTGCTGGGGAAGGACTGCAGAAAGGTTATGAACAAAAGCTGCACTTTATTTGCAGCAAAATCTGCGGCAAATCCGCGCCAAATAACCGCAGTGTGCGCACAGAGCTTTAAGGTTGTGATGGGGTCACTATGACTGGTGGCATTGTCCTATGGTTACAGTTCAGTACAGTGTCTGGACAGGAGCACCGTGCAGCAGTGTCAGTGAACTGTGTCAGTGCAGGAGCACCGTGCAGCAGCGTCAGTGTACAGTGTCAGTGCAGGAGCACCGTGCAGCAGCGTCAGTGTACAGTGTCAGTGCAGGAGCACCGTGCAGCAGTGTCAGTGTACAGTGTCAGGGCAGGAGCACCGTGCAGCAGTGTAAGTGTACAGTGTCAGGGCAGGAGCACCGTGCAGCAGTGTCAGTATAGTGTCAGGGCAAGAGCACCGTGCAGCAGTGTCAGTGTACAGTTTCAGGGCAAGAGCACCGTGCAGCAGTGTAAGTGTACAGTGTCAGTGCAGGAGCACCGTGCAGCAGTGTCAGTGTACAGTGTCAGGGCAGGAGCACCGTGCAGCAGTGTAAATGTACAGTGTCAGGGCAGGAGCACCGTGCAGCAGTGTCAGTGTACAGTGTCAGGGCAGGAGCACCGTGCAGCAGTGTAAATGTACAGTGTCAGGGCAGGAGCACCATGCGGCAGTGTCAGTGTACAGTGTCAGTGCAGGAGCACCGTGCAGCACTGCTAGTGTATAGTTTCAGGGCAGGAGCACCGTGCAGCAGTGTCAGTGTACAGTGTCAGGGCAGGAGCACCTGACACTGCCTGGTGCGCCGGGTGCTGATGCTGACCCTGTTCAGATGTTAGAGTCAGTTCAAAGGTGGTAACTAGCCCCTCCTGAGCTGTATGTGCCCCTCCTGAGCTGTATGGGCCACTTAAAACTGAATGTCCCCTCATGAGCTGTATGTGCTCCCTAGAGCTGTGTATGCCTCCCTGAGCTCTATGGGCCCCTTATAGCTATATGTGCCCCCCACTAAGCTGTATGAGCTCCCAGAGCTGTATCCCACCCACCCCAGTAATGTGTTTGCCCTCCAGAGCTGTATGCCCCCAGTAATGTATATGCCCCACAGTAACGTGTATGACCCCAGTGCTGTCTGTGCCTTGGTTATATCTCACTGCTACAAAATATATATTTATATATATTGAGGCTTTGACTTCATCATTATTTATAATCATTTAGCCATCGCATTTTGCACATTATATTTGCCTGCTGCTATTTTCCTACTGAGTTGCCGCTTTGCTGCTATATTTATGTTGGGTGCTATATTTATCACCAAAGCCAGAACTCACTGGAGGCAACGCAAGACGAACTCGTATTGGAGAAAGATTTTATTAAATTACCATCAGCAAAAGTATAAACCACATATAAAAGACAAAAACAGATAAGCTGCCGGGCATCGCCTCTTCTTCTGAGCTTCTTGGAGGACAGGTTGCTCCTCTGTCGGCGGCCATGCTTGTTCTCTGAAGTCCAGGAGGCTCCTGAGGGTCGGTCTTCCCGGTCTGCAGCTCCTCTTGATTTGCTGAGAGATCAGAATGCCTTGGAGATATGCCGCCTTCAGTTAAGGAAAGAAAAAGAGGAAAAAAAATGTGATTTACTAACAAGAAAGCTAAAAATCGTATATGAAGTATCATGTAACCCTGCAAGCTGCACAAAAAGCACTGCACAATAACCTAAGTGTTGTAGTGTGTCGCCCTGGACAAGTCAGGGGCCACAGAGCACAACACCTACACACCCCACACTCCCTGCAGGCACATCAAGGTCAGACACAAAACCCTTGTTGCCTTCCTCCAGGGACGGGGATCCCGGGAGCGGTGACAAGGAGCAGCTTTGTTGTTATTTCTCCCCTCCGTGTGTAGGGGGTTGATTGTCCCGGGGCCCGGTGATGGGGTAGGAGTGGATGGAAGGCGGGTTGCGGGGCCTGGTGAGGTGCAGAGTCGCAGGGGCAGCGCTGTGCCGCACGGCATGGAGGTGCTCACTCAGCCCAATGATGATGACACAGTTCACGGTAAAACAAGCGGCTGGATGGACGGGTCCCTCGGACGGCTGCGGTGTTGTTGTTCCTGCAGGTTAGTGTTGACTGTCTCTTCCTGCACCTATGTTGTATGTTGATTCCGATGGGTTCCCACCGGTAACCCGCTCCCCGACCTGGATGTGGGCCGCAGGAGCCCCTTTTGCCCGCAGGCGCTGGCCCTGGGAAACGGTTGCCCTTGGCGGTGGCGGTGTCTCCCCTTCACGGTTGGACGGTTGCCTTCTGTCGGGACTTGACTGTTTGGAAACCCGGAGGTCCCCTTCACTAACGGATTCGGCAACTTCACGGCGACTCCTAGCCTTGCCGGGGTCCGAAAAGCCCATGCCAATGGTGCTAGCTTCTCCTTGTGTACCGGTCCGGTACCACCGGGCCACCGCCCGTCCACAGTCCTTACGGCAAACTCCGATAGGCCACTCCTGCAGTGGTCACCACCGTCTGCCAACCTTGCTGTTCTGTCCGGGCCACACACCCGGACCAACTTCAGGCTCTTTAGCTGTCACTTTACTCTTTCCACTTTCACTGTCAAAACTGAACTCTTTCCTCTCCAAACTCTATCTCTCTACTTCACCTCCTTCCACTTCTTCCTCCAAACTAGACTGCCTGTCTTTCCCGCCTCCAGGACTGTGAACTCCTCGGTGGGCGGAGACCAACCGCCTGGCTCCACCCCCTGGTGTGGACATCAGCCCCTTGAGGAAGGCAACAAGGGTTTTGTGTCTCACCTTGATGTGCCTGCAGGGAGTGTTTGGTGTGTAGGTGTTGTGCTCTGTGGCCCCTGGCTTGTCCAGGGCGACACACTACAACACTTAGGTTATTGTGCTTTTTGTGCAGCTTGCAGGGTTACATGATACTTCATAAACGATTTTTAGCTTTCTTGTTAGTAACTCACATTTTTTTTCCTCTCTTTCTTTCCTTAACTGAAGGCGGCATATCTCCAAGGCATTCTGATCTCTCAGCAAATCAAGAGGAGCTGCAGACCGGGAAGACCAACCCTCAGGAGCCTCCTGGACTTCAGAGAACAAGCATGGCTGCCGACAGAGGAGCAACCTGTCCTCCAAGAAGCTCAGAAGAAGAGGCGATGCCCGGCAGCTTATCTGTTTTTGTCTTTTAAATGTGGTTTATACTTTTGCTGATGGTAATTTAATAAAATCTTTCTCCAATACGAGTTCGTCTTGCGTTGCCTCCAGTGAATTCTGGCTTTGGTGATAAATATAGCACCCAACATAAATATAGCAGCAAAGCGGCAACTCAGTGGGAAAATAGCAGCAGGCAAATATAATGTGCAAAATCCGATGGCTAAATGATTATAAATAATGATGAAGTCAAAGCCTCAATATATATAAATATATATTTTGTAGCAGTGAGATATAACCAAGGCACAGACAGCACTGGGGTCATACACGTTACTGTGGGGCATATACATTACTGGGGGCATACAGCTCTGGAGGGCAAACACATTACTGGGGTGGGTGGGATACAGCTCTGGGAGCTCAGACAGCTTAGTGGGGGGCACATATAGCTGTAAGGGGCCCATAGAGCTCAGGGAGGCATACACAGCTCTAGGGGGCACATACAGCTCATGAGGGGACATTCAGTTTTAAGTGGCCCATACAGCTCAGGAGGGGCACATACAGCTCAGGAGGGGCTAGTTACCACCTTTGAACTGACTCTAACTTCTGAACAGGGTCGGCATCAGCACCCGGCGCACCAGGCAGTGTCAGGTGCTCCTGCCCTGACACTGTACACTGACACTGCTGCACGGTGCTCCTGCCCTGAAACTATACACTAGCACTGCTGCACGGTGCTCCTGCGCTGACACTGTACACTGACACTGCCGCACGGTGCTCCTGCCCTGACACTGTACATTTACACTGCTGCACGGTGCTCCTGCCCTGACACTGTACACTGACACTGCTGCACGGTGCTCCTGCCCTGACACTGTACATTTACACTGCTGCACGGTGCTCCTCCCCTGACACTGTACACTGACACTGCTGCACGGTGCTCCTGCACTGACACTTTACACTTACACTGCTGCACGGTGCTCTTGCCCTGAAACTGTACACTGACACTGCTGCACGGTGCTCTTGCCCTGACACTACACTGACACTGCTGCACGGTGCTCCTGCCCTGACACTGTCACTTACACTGCTGCACGGTGCTCCTGCCCTGACACTGTACACTGACGCTGCTGCACGGTGCTCCTGCACTGACACAGTTCACTGACACTGCTGCACGGTGCTCCTGTCCAGACACTGTACTGAACTGTAACCATAGGACAATGTCACCAGTCATAGTGACCCCATCACAACCTTAAAGCTCTGTGCGCACACTGCGGTTATTTGGGGCGGATTTGCCGCAGATTTTGCTGCAAAAAAAGTGCAGCTTTTGTTCATAACCTTTCTGCAGTCCTTCCCCAGCAAAATCTATGGGAAAATCAAAATGCTGTGCGCTCACTGCATTTTTCTTCCTATACGTTTTGCTGCAGAATTTCAACTCGCGGAAAAAATGCATGCGGGTGCCGGGTACGTTTTTGACTCTGGTGCGGAATTCTGCCAAAGGGTGCAGATTTTTCTTAAGAAAAGCAAATTTCCCAGTGCGCACAGACCCTAAAGTAGATTTTTCACTTAATCTTCGTCCAAGAGTTCACTTCAGTGAAAAAAAAAAAATACAAACCCTGCTGTCCCCCCCTTCCCCGTCCATGCGTCTACTGGCCAGTCTCTGCCGCTAGTGTCTGGTATTGACCATTTCACTGGTCACGATGACAGTGCAGCCCAATCAGTGAGCTCTGCCAGTGTAAACCGAACGCCAGACTCAGAGCTGCTGAGCTCACTGATTGGCTGCTGCACTGTCCTCGTGATGTCAGTGAAATGGTCAATGCCAGACTCATCAGTTGTTTCCCTGTCTATACCTCGCATGTAAATTTACCCGTGTACTTTTATCCATGTGTTATTTGACATCATGTGGATGGTGGTCTGTATGGGGCATGGGGGGCACTACAGCAGGGCATGCGATGATTGTGCAGCGCAATAAGTGGGAACAAGATAAGACCTTACACAGATCATCACTGTACATTCTGATGTCTGGTTTTCTCATCCGAGTTTTATCCGTGTTTCTCACAGATAGAGCCCCTACCTATGAGAGTCTATGGGGCTGATCACAGATAGAGCCTGTACCTATGAGAGTCTATGGGGCTGATCACAGATAGAGACTGTACTTATGAGAGTCTATGGGACTGATCACAGATAGGGCCCATACCTATGACAGTCTATGGGGCTGATCACAGAGAGAGCTCATACTTATGAGAGTCTAAGGGGCTGATCACAGATAGAGCCTGTACTTATGAGAGTCTATGGGGCTGATCACAGATAGGGCCCCTACCTGTGAGAGTCTAAGGGGCTGATCACAGATAAAGCCCGTAATTATGAGAGTCTATGGGGCTGATCACAGAGCCCATACCTATGAGAGTCTATGGGGCTGATCACAGATAGAGACTGTACTTATGAGAGTCTATGGGACTGATCACAGATAGGGCC
Source organism: Anomaloglossus baeobatrachus (assembly GCF_048569485.1). NCBI lineage: Eukaryota > Metazoa > Chordata > Amphibia > Anura > Aromobatidae > Anomaloglossus > Anomaloglossus baeobatrachus. The sequence continues at coordinate 903,633 of NW_027444354.1, read as the reverse complement.
CATACCTATGACAGTCTATGGGGCTGATCACAGATAGAGCTCGTACTTATGAGGGTCTATGGGGCTGATCACAGATAGAGCCTGTACTTATGAGAGTCTAACTGTCAGAGGTACAGGTATCTATCTGTGATCAGTCCCATAGACTCTCATAGGTACGGGCCCTATCTGTGATCAGCCCAATAGACTCTCATAGGTACAGGCTCTATCTGTGGTCAGCCCCATAGACTCTCATAAGTACAGGTTCTATCTGTGATCAGCCCCATAGACTCTCATAGGTACAGGCTCTATCTGTGATCAGCCCCATAGACTCTTGTCGCTGGCGGAGGAGGGGACGCTGCGCTCTCCCACTGCTCCGGTCCGGCTGCTGCTGCTGCTCGGTGGTGGCTCGAGCGCTGGGCCGGATCCCAGGGTCTCGAGCGGCGTTCATCACTGCTGCTGCTTGGATAGCATGTGTATCTATTGTGAACAGCTTATCAATGGTGGCAAATCGGGGCAGCTTAACCTCTTGCTCTCCGCAATTCAACACTCTCACGCGCACTCTTCCCTTCCGTATTAATGAATAAAACTGTGATATAAATAGTATATAGATACCCCACAAATGCAGATAAAGGTAGGTTATGGGAAAAGGGAGAAGAGGGAAACAGGAAAATAGTGTAATAAAGTATACCTTCCAGGGGGGAGAGGAAATGGCAGCACAGCCAGTGGAGGTGAAGCAACGGGAAGCCTGCAACTAAATTGTTGAGAGCGTTATCACATGGTGACTGAGCCTGATTGTAACGGGAGCATAGAGGTGCCGATCCTGTCTTACCTGCGTTGTTGTAGAAGTGGGTTTCCAGTGGTGGAGTCAGCTGTGTGCAGTGGTGGCTGTGGGTTCTTTTTTGTGCGACCGTAGTAATAGCTGCGTGATGGAATGCTGCTTGGGACAAGATTTTAGGGTGTATAAAAAGGGAGATTAGATCCCGTGATCCCAACGTATTGTTACACCTCTATAAATCACTTGTAAGGCCACATCTGGAATATGGGAACCAGTTTTGGGCTCCACATTTTAAAAAGGACATTCAGAAGTTAGAGTCAGTTCAAAGGTGGACAACTAGACTACTACAAGGAATGGAAGGCCTCCCATATGATGACAAGTTGAAAAAGTTATTAAGTGATTATTGGCTGTAATGGGGCTTTCTGACTGGTGCCAGCCTCTCTTCTTAGCACACAGGAACCACAATCCCTACACCATGCTTCAATGGATTCTCTCATCCCAGCCCAGTAAAACTACATATTGTACACAGTCATAAGCAGCCCATGGGCATTCACCTGCATTCAAACCAATAAAAGCTCATAGACCAGATAATCCATCTACCCCTGGACCAAAGACAGGAAGCTAAATCCACTGCCTGCGGTAACCAACTTAATCCTATAGGCTACTCACACAACAAACCCAACAGAAAGGAAAAAAACATGGCTTTCATTATCCATCCAATGAAAACGCATAACCATTGTGAGCCATTGGACAATGCAATTGGACACATGGTGACATGCTGCACGGCCCAATGAATCAAGTCTTTACTTCATATTCACGGTTTAAGCCCTTGGGTTCTAATGTGCCCAGAGTACATATCCAGAAAGATTTTCTTTCTTTGAGCTAAACACAAGTCAACAATACATTGTAAGCAGATTCTATTACCAGTCCCACACCATTTTGTGACGCATAATCACACAGTGATCCAATTAAGATTCCAAGTCATCGAACATGTCCAAGCCATACGCAGAGGAGGCGATAGAATTAGGAGGCTCAAAGAAAGGGAATCTTTCTGGATATATACTCTGGGCACGTTGGAACCCAAAGGCTTAAACCATGAATATGAAGTACAGACTTGATTCATTGGGCCATGCATGGACATAATGGACATAATTCTAATAGGCAGGACAGGTAATAAGGAGCACAACTAATATGCTAAAATGTGTTGTGTGACAAGACAGACACAGGAAAGGACAGGATAACAGGTGTAGGGACCAACAAGGTGAGACAAGGGGTATCAGGATAATGTCAAGTAGGTATGAATGTAGTAATGGGGCAGGCATAGAGAATTGTATGCGAATGTGAATTACAATAAGTCACTAAGGAATGGAATATGTGAGTGTGTGCCTAATGTAAACTAATATTGTACTGGCAAAATTATAGATGGAAAGGGAGAAGGGGAGGGGGCAGAGGGGAGGCTGTAATTGACTACAAAGGTATGAGTTATGAGTGATCATAGGGATAGTGTTACATAAGTGGAAATATTTATGGAGGACAGGATGTGTAAGCGCATACCTTATACAAACCTATAGAGTGCTGACGGGTGAGAGTGTGATGTTAGATATAAGACATCCTATAGTGAATAGTGAGCCGTAATCAAGTGCAACAGGGATATTTCACGTGACTATGGGAACCTGGAAGGTAAAGAAAGGGGAGAAAAAACTGTTAGACAAGGTAATCAGACATAATGTAACCAGTTGATCAGACATGACAAACATGACAAATAAAAAACAAGGAAGAATGGAACTCCATACATAGTGGAACCATATATAGTGTTCAAGAAAAGAAATATGACAAATAAAATACAAGGAAGAATGGAACTCCATACATAGTGGAACCACATATAGTGCGAACACGGAAAAGAACCGGGCGTTAGAAAAAATGTGCACGGCCCAATGAATCAAGTCTGTACTTCATATTCATGGTTTAAGCCCTTGGGTTCCAACGTGCCCAGAGTATTTATCCAGAAAGATTCCCATTCTTTGAGTTTCCTAATTCTATCGCCTACTCTGCGTATGGCTGGGACATGTTCGATGACTTGGAATCTTAATTGGGCCACTGTGTGATTATGCCTCTGGGCAGCTCCGTTGGTCCTGTTAAAGAAGGACGGCAACACTCCCCTGTATTGAGGAATCGCTAGCGGCATTGAGAACTGCAAATTATTTTTCTACCCATGATCTCACTAGTCGCTATTGGCAAGTGTCCGTTGCGGAGGCAGACCGGGAGAAGACCGCCTTCGCCACCCCGATGGGTCTCTGGGAGTTCAAAAGCATGCCCTTCGAGCTGTGCAATGCGCCAGGAACCTTCCAGAGGCTGATGGAATGCTGTTTGGGACACCGTAACTTTGAAATGGTACTGCTATACCTAGATGATGTTATTGTTTATTCTAAAGCAAACAAGACTTTAGGGTGTATAAAAAGGGAGATTAGATCCCGTGATCCCAACGTATTGTTACACTTCTATAAATCACTTGTAAGGCCACATCTGGAATATGGGAACCAGTTTTGGGCTCCACATTTTAAAAAGGACATTCAGAAGTTAGAGTCAGTTCAAAGGCGGTCAACTAGACTACTACAAGGAATGGAAGGCCTCCCATATGATGACAGGTTGAAAAAATTATTAAGTGATTATTGGCTGTAATGGGGCTTTCTGGCTGGTGCCAGCCTCTCTTCTTAGAACACAGGAACCACAATCCCTACACCATTCAATGGATTCTCTCATCCCAGCCCAGTAAAACTACATATTTCACACAGTCATAAGCAGCCCATGGGCATAGGATCTTAACTAGGCGGACAGCGGGCGCCTGGTTTTGAGCTTCCTGCCACTCCTGACTGGGCAGC
>NW_027444353.1:0-24371 GCF_048569485.1 Anomaloglossus baeobatrachus | reverse complement strand
GTCACCACTCTGTGCCTCTATATAGTAATAGTCCCCACTCTGTGTCTCTATATAGTAATAGTCCCCACTCTGTGTCTCTATATAGTAATAGTCCCCACTCTGTGCCTCTATATAGTAATAGTCACCACTCTGTGCCTCTATATAGTAATAGTCCCCACTCTGTGTCTCTATATAGTAATAGTCACCACTCTGTGTCTCTATATAGTAATAGTCACCACTCTGTGCCTCTATATAGTAATAGTCCCCACTCTGTGCCTCTATATAGTAATAGTCCCCACTCTGTGCCTCTATATAGTAATAGTCACCACTCTGTGTCTCTATATAGTAATAGTCACCACTCTGTGCCTCTATATAGTAATAGTCCCCACTCTGTGCTCTATATAGTAATAGTCCCCACTCTGTGTCCTCTATATAGTAATAGTCACCACTCTGTGCCTCTATATAGTAATAGTCACCACTCTGTGCCTCTATATAGTAATAGTCCCCACTCTGTGTCTCTATATAGTAATAGTCCCCACTCTGTGTCTCTATATAGTAATAGTCCCCACTCTGTGCCTCTATATAGTAATAGTCACCACTCTGTGTCTCTATATAGTAATAGTCACCACTCTGTGTCTCTATATAGTAATAGTCACCACTCTGTGTCCTCTATATAGTAATAGTCCCCACTCTGTGCCTCTATATAGTAATAGTCACCACTCTGTGTCTCTATATAGTAATAGTCCCCACTCTGTGCCTCTATATAGTAATAGTCCCCACTCTGTGCCTCTATATAGTAATAGTCCCCACTCTGTGTCTCTATATAGTAATAGTCCCCACTCTGTGCCTCTATATAGTAATAGTCCCCACTCTGTGCCTCTATATAGTAATAGTCCCCACTCTGTGCCTCTATATAGTAATAGTCCCCACTCTGTGTCTCTATATAGTAATAGTCCCCACTCTGTGCCTCTATATAGTAATAGTCACCACTCTGTGTCTCTATATAGTAATAGTCCCCACTCTGTGCCTCTATATAGTAATAGTCACCACTCTGTGTCTCTATATAGTAATAGTCCCCACTCTGTGTCTCTATATAGTAATAGTCCCCACTCTGTGTCTCTATATAGTAATAGTCCCCACTCTGTGCCTCTATATAGTAATAGTCCCCACTCTGTGTCTCTATATAGTAATAGTCCCCACTCTGTGTCTCTATATAGTAATAGTCACCACTCTGTGCCTCTATATAGTAATAGTCACCACTCTGTGCCTCTATATAGTAATAGTCACCACTCTGTGTCTCTATATAGTAATAGTCCCCACTCTGTGTCTCTATATAGTAATAGTCACCACTCTGTGCCTCTATATAGTAATAGTCCCCACTCTGTGTCTCTATATAGTAATAGTCCCCACTCTGTGTCTCTATATAGTAATAGTCCCCACTCTGTGTCTCTATATAGTAATAGTCACCACTCTGTGCCTCTATATAGTAATAGTCACCACTCTGTGCCTCTATATAGTAATAGTCCCCACTCTGTGTCTCTATATAGTAATAGTCACCACTCTGTGCCTCTATATAGTAATAGTCCCCACTCTGTGTCTCTATATAGTAATAGTCACCACTCTGTGTCTCTATATAGTAATAGTCCCCACTCTGTGCCTCTATATAGTAATAGTCACCACTCTGTGCCTCTATATAGTAATAGTCACCACTCTGTGCCTCTATATAGTAATAGTCCCCACTCTGTGTCTCTATATAGTAATAGTCACCACTCTGTGTCTCTATATAGTAATAGTCCCCACTCTGTGTCTCTATATAGTAATAGTCACCACTCTGTGCCTCTATATAGTAATAGTCCCCACTCTGTGTCTCTATATAGTAATAGTCCCCACTCTGTGTCTCTATATAGTAATAGTCACCACTCTGTGCCTCTATATAGTAATAGTCCCACTCTGTGTCTCTATATAGTAATAGTCACCACTCTGTGCCTCTATATAGTAATAGTCCCCACTCTGTGTCTCTATATAGTAATAGTCACCACTCTGTGCCTCTATATAGTAATAGTCCCCACTCTGTGTCTCTATATAGTAATAGTCACCACTCTGTGTCTCTATATAGTAATAGTCCCCACTCTGTGTCTCTATATAGTAATAGTCACCACTCTGTGCCTCTATATAGTAATAGTCACCACTCTGTGCTCTATATAGTAATAGTCCCCACTCTGTGTCTCTATATAGTAATAGTCACCACTCTGTGTCTCTATATAGTAATAGTCCCCACTCTGTGTCTCTATATAGTAATAGTCACCACTCTGTGTCTCTATATAGTAATAGTCCCCACTCTGTGTCTCTATATAGTAATAGTCCCACTCTGTGCCTCTATATAGTAATAGTCCCCACTCTGTGTCTCTATATAGTAATAGTCCCCCACTCTGTGTCTCTATATAGTAATAGTCACCACTCTGTGTCTCTATATAGTAATAGTCCCCACTCTGTGTCTCTATATAGTAATAGTCACCACTCTGTGTCTCTATATAGTAATAGTCACCACTCTGTGTCTCTATATAGTAATAGTCACCACTCTGTGTCTCTATATAGTAATAGTCCCCACTCTGTGTCTCTATATAGTAATAGTCACCACTCTGTGCTCTATATAGTAATAGTCCCCCACTCTGTGTCTCTATATAGTAATAGTCACCACTCTGTGCCTCTATATAGTAATAGTCCCCACTCTGTGCCTCTATATAGTAATAGTCCCCACTCTGTGCCTCTATATAGTAATAGTCTCCACTCTGTGCCTCTATATAGTAATAGTCACCGCTCTGTGTCTCTATATAGTAATAGTCCCCACTCTGTGCCTCTATATAGTAATAGTCCCCACTCTGTGTCTCTATATAGTAATAGTCACCACTCTGTGCCTCTATATAGTAATAGTCCCCACTCTGTGCTCTATATAGTAATAGTCCCCCACTCTGTGTCTCTATATAGTAATAGTCACCACTCTGTGTCTCTATATAGTAATAGTCACCACTCTGTGTCTCTATATAGTAATAGTCCCCACTCTGTGCCTCTATATAGTAATAGTCCCCACTCTGTGTCTCTATATAGTAATAGTCCCCACTCTGTGCCTCTATATAGTAATAGTCACCACTCTGTGTCTCTATATAGTAATAGTCACACTCTGTGCCTCTATATAGTAATAGTCACCACTCTGTGTCTCTATATAGTAATAGTCACCACTCTGTGTCTCTATATAGTAATAGTGCCCACTCTGTGTCTCTATATAGTAATAGTGCCCACTCTGTGCCTCTATATAGTAATAGTCACCACTCTGTGTCTCTATATAGTAATAGTCACCACTCTGTGCCTCTATATAGTAATAGTCCCCACTCTGTGTCTCTATATAGTAATAGTCACCACTCTGTGTCTCTATATAGTAATAGTGCCCCACTCTGTGTCTCTATATAGTAATAGTGCCCCACTCTGTGCCTCTATATAGTAATAGTCACCACTCTGTGCCTCTATATAGTAATAGTCCCCACACTGTGCCTCTATATAGTAATAGTCACCACTCTGTGCCTCTATATAGTAATAGTCCCCACTCTGTGTCTCTATATAGTAATAGTCACCACTCTGTGTCTCTATATAGTAATAGTCACCACTCTGTGTCTCTATATAGTAATAGTCCCCACACTGTGCCTCTTATAGTAAAGTCCCACTCTGGGCTCTATATAGTAATAGTCACCACTCTGTGTCTCTATATAGTAATAGTCACCACTCTGTGTCTCTATATAGTAATAGTCACCACTCTGTGTCTCTATATAGTAATAGTCCCCACTCTGTGCCTCTATATAGTAATAGTCACCACTCTGTGCCTCTATATAGTAATAGTCCCCACTCTGTGTCTCTATATAGTAATAGTCACCACTCTGTGCCTCTATATAGTAATAGTCCCCACTCTGTGTCTCTATATAGTAATAGTCACCACTCTGTGTCTCTATATAGTAATAGTCACCACTCTGTGTCTCTATATAGTAATAGTCACCACTCTGTGCCTCTATATAGTAATAGTCCCCACTCTGTGCCTCTATATAGTAATAGTCCCCACTCTGTGTCTCTATATAGTAATAGTCACCACTCTGTGTCTCTATATAGTAATAGTCCCCACTCTGTGTCTCTATATAGTAATAGTCCCCACTCTGTGCCTCTATATAGTAATAGTCACCACTCTGTGCCTCTATATAGTAATAGTCCCCACTCTGTGTCTCTATATAGTAATAGTCACCACTCTGTGCCTCTATATAGTAATAGTCCCCACTCTGTGTCTCTATATAGTAATAGTCACCACTCTGTGTCTCTATATAGTAATAGTCACCACTCTGTGTCTCATATAGTAATAGTCCCCACTCTGTGTCCTCTATATAGTAATAGTCACCACTCTGTGCCTCTATATAGTAATAGTCCCCACTCTGTGTCTCTATATAGTAATAGTCCCCACTCTGTGTCTCTATATAGTAATAGTCACCACTCTGGGCCTCTATATAGTAATAGTCCCCACTCTGTGTCTCTATATAGTAATAGTCACCACTCTGTGTCTCTATATAGTAATAGTCCCCACTCTGTGTCTCTATATAGTAATAGTCACCACTCTGGGCCTCTATATAGTAATAGTCCCCACTCTGTGCCTCTATATAGTAATAGTCCCCACTCTGTGTCTCTATATAGTAATAGTCCCCACTCTGTGTCTCTATATAGTAATAGTCACCACTCTGGGCCTCTATATAGTAATAGTCCCCACTCTGTGCCTCTATATAGTAATAGTCCCCACTCTGTGCCTCTATATAGTAATAGTCCCCACTCTGTGTCTCTATATAGTAATAGTCACCACTCTGTGCCTCTATATAGTAATAGTCACCACTCTGTGCCTCTATATAGTAATAGTCACCACTCTGTGTCTCTATATAGTAATAGTCCCCACTCTGTGCCTCTATATAGTAATAGTCACCACTCTGTGTCTCTATATAGTAATAGTCCCCACTCTGTGCCTCTATATAGTAATAGTCCCCACTCTGTGCCTCTATATAGTAATAGTCACCACTCAGTGTCTCTATATAGTAATAGTCCCCACTCTGTGCCTCTATATAGTAATAGTCCCACTCTGTGCTCTATATAGTAATAGTCACCACTCTGTGTCTCTATATAGTAATAGTCACCACTCTGTGCCTCTATATAGTAATAGTCCCCACTCTGTGCCTCTATATAGTAATAGTCACCACTCTGTGCCTCTATATAGTAATAGTCACCACTCTGTGCCTCTATATAGTAATAGTCCCCACTCTGTGCCTCTATATAGTATAGTCACCACTCTGTGCCTCTATATAGTAATAGTCACCACTCTGTGCCTCTATATAGTAATAGTCCCCACTCTGTGCCTCTATATAGTAATAGTCACCACTCTGTGCCTCTATATAGTAATAGTCCCCACTCTGTGCCTCTATATAGTAATAGTCACCACTCTGTGCCTCTATATAGTAATAGTCCCCACTCTGTGTCTCTATATAGTAATAGTCCCACTCTGTGCCTCTATATAGTAATAGTCACCACTCTGGGCCTCTATATAGTAATAGTCACCACTCTGTGCTCTATATAGTAATAGTCACCACTCTGTGTCTCTATATAGTAATAGTCACCACTCTGTGTCCTCTATATAGTAATAGTCACCACTCTGTGTCTCTATATAGTAATAGTCACCACTCTGTGTCCTCTATATAGTAATAGTCACCACTCTGTGCCTCTATATAGTAATAGTCCCCACTCTGTGCCTCTATATAGTAATAGTCCCCACTCTGTGTCTCTATATAGTAATAGTCCCCACTCTGTGTCTCTATATAGTAATAGTCCCCACTCTGTGTCTCTATATATAATAGTCCCCACTCTGTGTCTCTATATAGTAATAGTCACCACTCTGTGCCTCTATATAGTAATAGTCCCCACTCTGTGTCTCTATATAGTAATAGTCACCACTCTGTGTCTCTATATAGTAATAGTCACCACTCTGTGCCTCTATATAGTAATAGTCCCCACTCTGTGCCTCTATATAGTAATAGTCCCCACTCTGTGTCTCTATATAGTAATAGTCCCCACTCTGTGTCTCTATATAGTAATAGTCCCCACTCTGTGTCTCTATATAGTAATAGTCCCCACTCTGTGTCTCTATATAGTAATAGTCCCCACTCTGTGCCTCTATATAATAATAGTCCCCACTCTGTGTCTCTATATAGTAATAGTCACCACTCTGTGCCTCTATATAGTAATAGTCCCCACTCTGTGTCTCTATATAGTAATAGTCACCACTCTGTGTCTCTATATAGTAATAGTCCCCACTCTGTGCCTCTATATAGTAATAGTCCCCACTCTGTGTCTCTATATAGTAATAGTCCCCACTGGTGTCCTCTATATAGTAATAGTCCCCACTCTGTGTCTCTATATAGTAATAGTCCCACTCTGTGTCTCTATATAGTAATAGTCCCCACTCTGTGCCTCTATATAGTAATAGTCACCACTCTGTGCTCTATATAGTAATAGTCACCACTCTGTGTCTCTATATAGTAATAGTCCCCACTCTGTGTCTCTATATAGTAATAGTCCCCACTCTGTGTCTCTATATAGTAATAGTCCCCACTCTGTGTCTCTATATAGTAATAGTCCCCACTCTGTGTCTCTATATAGTAATAGTCACCACTCTGTGCCTCTATATAGTAATAGTCCCCACTCTGTGCCTCTATATAGTAATAGTCCCCACTCTGTGTCTCTATATAGTAATAGTCCCCACTCTGTGTCTCTATATAGTAATAGTCCCCACTCTGTGTCTCTATATAGTAATAGTCCCCACTCTGTGCTCTATATAGTAATAGTCACCACTCTGTGCCTCTATATAGTAATAGTCACCACTCTGTGTCTCTATATAGTAATAGTCACCACTCTGTGCCTCTATATAGTAATAGTCACCACTCTGTGTCTCTATATAGTAATAGTCACCACTCTGGGCCTCTATATAGTAATAGTCCCCACTCTGTGCCTCTATATAGTAATAGTCCCCACTCTGTGCCTCTATATAGTAATAGTCACCACTCTGTGCCTCTATATAGTAATAGTCACCACTCTGTGCCTCTATATAGTAATAGTCCGCCACTCTGTGTCTCTATATAGTAATAGTCACCACTCTGTGCCTCTATATAGTAATAGTCACCACTCTGTGCCTCTATATAGTAATAGTCCCCCACTCTGTGCCTCTATATAGTAATAGTCCCCACTCTGTGCCTCTATATAGTAATAGTCCCACTCTGTGTCTCTATATAATAATAGTCCCCACTCTGTGTCTCTATATAGTAATAGTCACCACTCTGTGCCTCTATATAGTAATAGTCACCACTCTGTGTCTCTATATAGTAATAGTCACCACTCTGGGCCTCTATATAGTAATAGTCCCCACACTGTGCCTCTATATAGTAATAGTCCCCAGTCTGTGTCTCTATATAGTAATAGTCACCACTCTGTGTCTCTATATAGTAATAGTCCCCACTCTGTGCCTCTATATAGTAATAGTCACCACTCTGTGCCTCTATATAGTAATAGTCACCACTCTGTGCCTCTATATAGTAATAGTCCCCACTCTGTGCCTCTATATATTAATAGTCCCCACTCTGTGCCTCTATATAGTAATAGTCCCCACTCTGTGTCTCTATATAGTAATAGTCCCCCACTCTGTGTCTCTATATAATAATAGTCCCCACTCTGTGTCTCTATATAGTAATAGTCACCACTCTGTGCCTCTATATAGTAATAGTCACCACTCTGTGTCTCTATATAGTAATAGTCACCACTCTGGGCCTCTATATAGTAATAGTCCCCACACTGTGCCTCTATATAGTAATAGTCCCCACTCTGTGTCTCTATATAGTAATAGTCACCACTCTGTGTCTCTATATAGTAATAGTCCCCACTCTGTGCCTCTATATAGTAATAGTCACCACTCTGTGCCTCTATATAGTAATAGTCACCACTCTGTGCCTCTATATAGTAATAGTCACCACTCTATGTCTCTATATAGTAATAGTCACCACTCTGTGTCTCTATATAGTAATAGTCCCCACACTGTGCCTCTATATAGTAATAGTCCCCACTCTGTGTCTCTATATAGTAATAGTCCCCCACTCTGTGTCTCTATATAGTAATAGTCACCACACTGTGCCTCTATATAGTAATAGTCCCCACTCTGTGTCCTCTATATAGTAATAGTCCCCACTCTGTGTCTCTATATAGTAATAGTCACCACTCTGTGCCTCTATATAGTAATAGTCCCCACTCTGTGCCTCTATATAGTAATAGTCCCCACTCTGTGCCTCTATATAGTAATAGTCCCCACACTGTGCCTCTATATAGTAATAGTCCCCACTCTGTGTCTCTATATAGTAATAGTCCCCACTCTGTGTCTCTATATAGTAATAGTCACCACTCTGTGTCTCTATATAGTAATAGTCCCCACTCTGTGTCTCTATATAGTAATAGTCCCCACTCTGTGTCTCTATATAGTAATAGTCACCACTCTGTGTCCTCTATATAGTAATAGTCCCCCACTCTGTGTCTCTATATAGTAATAGTCCCCACTCTGTGTCTCTATATAGTAATAGTCCCCACTCTGTGTCTCTATATATAATAGTCCCCACTCTGTGTCTCTATATAGTAATAGTCACCACTCTGTGTCTCTATATAGTAATAGTCCCCACTCTGTGCCTCTATATAGTAATAGTCCCCACTCTGTGTCTCTATATAGTAATAGTCACCACTCTGTGCCTCTATATAGTAATAGTCACCACTCTGTGTCTCTATATAGTAATAGTCCCCACTCTGTGTCTCTATATAGTAATAGTCACCACTCTGTGCTCTATATAGTAATAGTCCCCACTCTGTGCCTCTATATAGTAATAGTCACCACTCTGTGCCTCTATATAGTAATAGTCACCACTCTGTGTCTCTATATAGTAATAGTCCCCACTCTGTGCCTCTATATAGTAATAGTCACCACTCTGTGCCTCTATATAGTAATAGTCACCACTCTGTGTCTCTATATAGTAATAGTCCCCACTCTGTGCCTCTATATAGTAATAGTGCCCACTCTGTGCCTCTATATAGTAATAGTCACCACTCTGTGCCTCTATATAGTAATAGTCACCACTCTGTGCCTCTATATAGTAATAGTCACCACTCTGTGCCTCTATATAGTAATAGTCACCACTCTGTGCCTTTATATAGTAATAGTCCCCACTCTGTGCCTCTATATAGTAATAGTCACCACTCTGTGCCTCTATATAGTAATAGTCACCACTCTGTGCCTCTATATAGTAATAGTCACCACTCTGTGCCTCTATATAGTAATAGTCACCACTCTGTGCCTCTATATAGTAATAGTCCCCACTATGTGCCTCTATATAGTAATAGTCACCACTCTGTGCCTCTATATAGTAATAGTCACCACTCTGTGTCTCTATATAGTAATAGTCCCCACTCTGTGCCTCTATATAGTAATAGTGCCCACTCTGTGCCTCTATATAGTAATAGTCACCACTCTGTGCCTCTATATAGTAATAGTCACCACTCTGTGCCTCTATATAGTAATAGTCACCACTCTGTGCCTCTATATAGTAATAGTCACCACTCTGTGCCTTTATATAGTAATAGTCCCCACTCTGTGCCTCTATATAGTAATAGTCACCACTCTGTGCCTCTATATAGTAATAGTCACCACTCTGTGCCTCTATATAGTAATAGTCACCACTCTGTGTCTCTATATAGTAATAGTCCCCACTCTGTGCCTCTATATAGTAATAGTCACCACTCTGTGCCTCTATATAGTAATAGTCACCACTCTGTGCCTTTATATAGTAATAGTCCCCACTCTGTGCCTCTATATAGTAATAGTCACCACTCTGTGCCTCTATATAGTAATAGTCCCCACTCTGTGCCTCTATATAGTAATAGTCACCACTCTGTGCCTCTATATAGTAATAGTCCCCACTCTGTGTCTCTATATAGTAATAGTCCCCACTCTGTGCCTCTATATAGTAATAGTCACCACTCTGTGCCTCTATATAGTAATAGTCACCACTCTGTGTCTCTATATAGTAATAGTCACCACTCTGTGCCTCTATATAGTAATAGTCACCACTCTGTGTCTCTATATAGTAATAGTCACCACTCTGGGCCTCTATATAGTAATAGTCCCCACTCTGTGCCTCTATATAGTAATAGTCCCCACTCTGTGCCTCTATATAGTAATAGTCACCACTCTGTGCCTCTATATAGTAATAGTCACCACTCTGTGCCTCTATATAGTAATAGTCCCCACTCTGTGTCTCTATATAGTAATAGTCACCACTCTGTGCCTCTATATAGTAATAGTCACCACTCTGTGCCTCTATATAGTAATAGTCCCCACTCTGTGCCTCTATATAGTAATAGTCCCCACTCTGTGCCTCTATATAGTAATAGTCCCCACTCTGTGTCTCTATATAGTAATAGTCCCCACTCTGTGCCTCTATATAGTAATAGTCCCCACTCTGTGTCTCTATATAGTAATAGTCCCCACTCTGTGCCTCTATATAGTAATAGTCCCCACTCTGTGTCTCTATATAGTAATAGTCCCCACTCTGTGTCTCTATATAATAATAGTCCCCACTCTGTGTCTCTATATAGTAATAGTCACCACTCTGTGCCTCTATATAGTAATAGTCACCACTCTGTGTCTCTATATAGTAATAGTCACCACTCTGGGCCTCTATATAGTAATAGTCCCCACACTGTGCCTCTATATAGTAATAGTCCCCACTCTGTGTCTCTATATAGTAATAGTCACCACTCTGTGTCTCTATATAGTAATAGTCCCCACTCTGTGCCTCTATATAGTAATAGTCCCCACTCTGTGTCTCTATATAGTAATAGTCCCCACTCTGTGCCTCTATATAGTAATAGTCCCCACTCTGTGTCTCTATATAGTAATAGTCACCACTCTGTGCCTCTATATAGTAATAGTCCCCACTCTGTGTCTCTATATAGTAATAGTCCCCACTCTGTGCCTCTATATAGTAATAGTCCCCACTCTGTGCCTCTATATAGTAATAGTCCCCACTCTGTGTCTCTATATAGTAATAGTCCCCACTCTGTGCCTCTATATAGTAATAGTCCCCACTCTGTGTCTCTATATAGTAATAGTCCCCACTCTGTGTCTCTATATAATAATAGTCCCCACTCTGTGTCTCTATATAGTAATAGTCACCACTCTGTGCCTCTATATAGTAATAGTCACCACTCTGTGTCTCTATATAGTAATAGTCACCACTCTGGGCCTCTATATAGTAATAGTCCCCACACTGTGCCTCTATATAGTAATAGTCCCCACTCTGTGTCTCTATATAGTAATAGTCACCACTCTGTGTCTCTATATAGTAATAGTCCCCACTCTGTGCCTCTATATAGTAATAGTCACCACTCTGTGCCTCTATATAGTAATAGTCACCACTCTGTGTCTCTATATAGTAATAGTCACCACTCTGTGTCTCTATATAGTAATAGTCACCACTCTGTGCCTCTATATAGTAATAGTCCCCACACTGTGCCTCTATATAGTAATAGTCCCCACTCTGTGTCTCTATATAGTAATAGTCCCCACTCTGTGTCTCTATATAGTAATAGTCACCACACTGTGCCTCTATATAGTAATAGTCCCCACTCTGTGTCTCTATATAGTAATAGTCCCCACTCTGTGTCTCTATATAGTAATAGTCCCCACACTGTGCCTCTATATAGTAATAGTCCCCACTCTGTGTCTCTATATAGTAATAGTCCCCACTCTGTGTCTCTATATAGTAATAGTCACCACTCTGTGTCTCTATGTAGTAATAGTCCCCACACTGTGCCTCTATATAGTAATAGTCCCCACTCTGTGCCTCTATATAGTAATAGTCCCCACTCTGTGCCTCTATATAGTAATAGTCCCCACTCTGTGTCTCTATATAGTAATAGTCCCCACTCTGTGCCTCTATATAGTAATAGTCCCCACTCTGTGCCTCTATATAGTAATAGTCCCCACTCTGTGTCTCTATATAGTAATAGTCACCACTCTGTGCCTCTATATAGTAATAGTCACCACTCTGTGTCTCTATATAGTAATAGTCACCACTCTGGGCCTCTATATAGTAATAGTCCCCACACTGTGCCTCTATATAGTAATAGTCCCCACTCTGTGTCTCTATATAGTAATAGTCACCACTCTGTGTCTCTATATAGTAATAGTCCCCACTCTGTGCCTCCATATAGTAATAGTGCCCACTCTGTGCCTCCATATAGTAATAGCACCCCAACCTGTGCCTCTATATAGTAATAGTCCCCACTCTGTGTCTCTATATAGTAATAGTCCCCACTCTGTGTCTCTATATAGTAATAGTCCCCACTCTGTGCCTCTATATAGTAATAGTCCCCACTCTGTGTCTCTATATAGTAATAGTCCCCACTCTGTGTCTCTATATAGTAATAGTCCCCACACTGTGCCTCTATATAGTAATAGTCCCCACTCTGTGTCTCTATATAGTAATAGTCCCCACTCTGTGTCTCTATATAGTAATAGTCACCACTCTGTGTCTCTATGTAGTAATAGTCCCCACACTGTGCCTCTATATAGTAATAGTCCCCACTCTGTGCCTCTATATAGTAATAGTCCCCACTCTGTGCCTCTATATAGTAATAGTCCCCACTCTGTGTCTCTATATAGTAATAGTCCCCACTCTGTGCCTCTATATAGTAATAGTCCCCACTCTGTGCCTCTATATAGTAATAGTCCCCACTCTGTGTCTCTATATAGTAATAGTCCCCACTCTGTGTCTCTATATAGTAATAGTCCCCACTCTGTGTCTCTATATAGTAATAGTCCCCACTCTGTGCCTCTATATAGTAATAGTCCCCACTCTGTGCCTCTATATAGTAATAGTCCCCACTCTGTGTCTCTATATAGTAATAGTCCCCACTCTGTGTCTCTATATAGTAATAGTCACCACTCTGTGTCTCTATATAGTAATAGTCCCCACTCTGTGCCTCTATATAGTAATAGTCCCCACTCTGTGCCTCTATATAGTAATAGTCACCACTCTGTGCCTCTATATAGTAATAGTCACCACTCTGTGCCTCTATATAGTAATAGTGCCCACTCTGTGCCTCCATATAGTAATAGTGCCCACTCTGTGCCTCCATATAGTAATAGCACCCCAACCTGTGCCTCTATATAGTAATAGTCACCACTCTGTGTCTCTATATAGTAATAGTCACCACTCTGTGTCTCTATATAGTAATAGTCCCCACTCTGTGTCTCTATATAGTAATAGTCCCCACTCTGTGTCTCTATATAGTAATAGTCCCCACTCTGTGTCTCTATATAGTAATAGTCCCCACTCTGTGTCTCTATATAGTAATAGTCACCACACTGTGCCTCTATATAGTAATAGTCCCCACTCTGTGTCTCTATATAGTAATAGTCCCCACTCTGTGTCTCTATATAGTAATAGTCCCCACACTGTGCCTCTATATAGTAATAGTCCCCACTCTGTGTCTCTATATAGTAATAGTCCCCACTCTGTGTCTCTATATAGTAATAGTCACCACTCTGTGTCTCTATATAGTAATAGTCCCCACACTGTGCCTCTATATAGTAATAGTCCCCACTCTGTGTCTCTATATAGTAATAGTCCCCACTCTGTGTCTCTATATAGTAATAGTCACCACTCTGTGTCTCTATATAGTAATAGTCCCCACTCTGTGCCTCTATATAGTAATAGTCCCCACTCTGTGCCTCTATATAGTAATAGTCCCCACTCTGTGCCTCTATATAGTAATAGTCCCCACTCTGTGTCTCTATATAGTAATAGTCCCCACTCTGTGTCTCTATATAGTAATAGTCACCACTCTGTGTCTCTATATAGTAATAGTCACCACTCTGTGCCTCTATATAGTAATAGTCACCACTCTGTGCCTCTATATAGTAATAGTGCCCACTCTGTGCCTCCATATAGTAATAGTGCCCCCTCTGTGCCTCCATATATTAATAGCGCCCCAACCTGTGCCTCTAAAAAGTAATAGTGCCCACTCTGTGCCTCCATATATTAATAGCACCCCAACCTGTGCCTCTATACAGTAATAGTGCCCACTCTGTGCATCCATATAGTGATAGTGCCCCCTCTGTGCCTTTATATAGTATTAGTGCCCACTCCGTGCCTTTATATAGTATTAGTGCCCACTCCATTCCTCCACATAGTAGCAGTGCCCACTCTGTGCCTCCATATAGTAATAGTGCCCACTCTGTACATCCATATAGTGATAGTGCCCCCTCTGTGCCTTTATAAAGTAATAGTGCCCCCTCTGTGCCTCCATATATTAATAGCGCCCCAACCTGTGCCTCTATAAAGTAATAGTGCCCACTCTGTGCATCCATATAGTGATAGTGCCCCCTCTGTGCCTTTATATAGTATTAGTGCCCACTCCATTCCTCCACATAGTAGCAGTGCCCACTCTGTGCCTCTATATAGTAATAGTGCCCACTCTGTGTCTCCATATAGTAATAGTCCCCACTCTGTGCCTCTATATAGTAATAGTGCCCCCTTTGTGCCTCTATATAGTAATAGTCCCCACTCTGTGCCTCTATATAGTAATAGTCCCCACTCTGTGCCTCTATATAGTAATAGTGCCCACTCTGTGTCTCCATATAGTAATAGTCCCCACTCTGTGCCTCTATATAGTAATAGTGCCCCCTTTGTGCCTCTATATAGTAATAGTCCCCACTCTGTGCCTCTATATAGTAATAGTCCCCACTCTGTGCCTCTATATAGTAATAGTCCCCACTCTGTGCCTCTATATAGTAATAGTCCCCACTCTGTGTCTCCATATAGTAATAGTGCCCCCTTTGTGCCTCTATATAGTAATAGTCCCCACTCTGTGCCTCCATATAGTAATAGTGCCCCCTTTGTGCCTCTATATAGTAATAGTCCCCACTCTGTGCCTCTATATAGTAATAGTCCCCACTCTGTGCCTCTATATAGTAATAGTGCCCCCTTTGTGCCTCTATATAGTAATAGTCCCCACTCTGTGCCTCTATATAGTAATAGTCACCACTCTGTGCCTCCATATAGTAATAGTGCCCCCTTTGTGCCTCTATATAGTAATAGTCCCCACTCTGTGCCTCTATATAGTAATAGTCCCCACTCTGTGCCTCCATATAGTAATAGTGCCCCCTTTGTGCCTCTATATAGTAATAGTCCCCACTCTGTGCCTCTATATAGTAATAGTCCCCACTCTGTGCCTCTATATAGTAATAGTCCCCACTCTGTGCCTCTATATAGTAATAGTCCCCACTCTGTGCCTCTATATAGTAATAGCCACCGCACTGTGCCTCTATATAGTAATAGTCCCCACTCTGTGCCTCTATATAGTAATAGTCACCGCACTGTGCCTCTATATAGTAATAGGGCCTCTATATAGTAATAGGGCCTCTATATAGTAATAGGGCCTCTATATAGTAATAGGGACTCTATATAGTAATAGGGCCTCTATATAGTAATAGGGACTCTATATAGTAATACTATATAAGGATAAGGCTGCACATCAAACTTAGATAATGGTATAATGCCTCAAGCATATGGAAAAATATTGGAATATACAATGAAAAATGCTACTTGCTAATTTGAACATGTGAATAATGAATTGCATACCTGCCATGAATATTAGGAAAAAGGAGATATTTAGCAATCGCATTGATCAATGTAACTGAGCCCCAAGACCTCGTCAAGGTATATCTCTATATTGGGGTCCCTAGCTCTGTGACCCTAACTGTGTGTCATCTCATTGCAATTAAAAACTGCTGTGTGTGGAGAGGGGTAACTAAGGACTTTCTTATATAGGAGATGGAAAAAACATGGCCGAAAGGGGCGCAGCTGTGTTCACATTCAGAAAAAAAACTACATATAACTGAATAGGATAACTGAAGTGAGCACTAATCTATATATATAATTGCCTTATTCTGTCTGTCTGTCTGTCTGTCTGTCTATCTGTCTGTCTGTCATGCTCCAAAATTGTGTCCTTACGGTGACACAAAGCTGATTGGCCGCTGGGCTCGCCATGGCCCCGCCCCCCCACACGGATTGGCCGCTCGCCCAGGCTGCGCCCCCACACGGATTGGCCAGCCGCTCGCCCAGGCTCCGCCCCCCCCACAGATTGGCCTCTCGCCCCGGCACCCTGCAGGCATTGGCAATTCGGCCATGCCACGCCCCGCCCCCCTCACGCAATGCACGCTAGCTCTGGCCCCGCCCCCTCCCTCCCCCCGCGCATTCCCCGAACTGACACGGCTGTCACGGAGGTGAGTACTGTACTCCCCCCCCCCGTGCATTCCCCGAACTGACACGGCTGTCACGGAGGTGAGTACTGTACTCCCCCCCACCCCTCCCCGGCCCCCGCTCGCACGGGAGTGGTGTGGATACGTTGGTAACCATGCTCGCATGGTTACAAGCGCATCAAGGTCCTGCTGCGGCGGAAGATCCACACGCACACACATAACAGCACACACACAAACATACACACACATCAGATCACACTCACTCTCACACACACCTCACACACACCTCACATCGCATCCCCACACTCACAGCATACGGCGATATCGCTTGCTTCTCGGCCTTGATACTGTGCTGTTGTGACCTTCCAGGACCTGACGGAGGATCACATGGCCAGAGGCATGTGGTATCTCCGGATGTTGTGAGTGTGAGCGCGTATGTGCGATATCGTCAGTGTCTGTGTGTGTGAGTGTATGCGATCGGGTGTGTGTGAGTGGATGCGATCGGGTGTGTGTGAGTGTATGCGATCGGGTGTGTGTGAGTGTATGCGATCGGGTGTGTGTGAGTGGATGCGATCGGGTGTGTGTGAGTGGATGCGATCGGGTGTGTGTGAGTGGATGCGATCGAGTGTGTGAGTGTCGGCAGAGGAGCACGGCGTGCTGGAGGAGGCTAGGAGCAGAGAGGCTGATCATGGGGAAGGCTGGGAGGGGGAGGCTGATGCTGGGGGAGACTGGGAGGGGAAGGCTGATGCTGAAGGAGGCTGGGAGGGGGAGGCTGGGAGGAAGGAGGCTGGGAGGAGAGAGGCTGATCCTGGGGAAGGCTGGGAAGGGGAGGCTGATGCTGAGGGAGGCTGGAAGGAGAGAGGCTGATGCTGGGGGAGGCTGGAAGGAGAGAGGCTGAGGCTGGGAGGAGAGAGGCTGATGCTGGGGAAGGCTGATGCTGAGGGAGGCTGGGAGGGGAAAGCTGATTCTGGGGAAGGCTGGGAGGACGGAGGTTGGGAGGAGAGAGGCTGATCCTGGGGAAGGCTGGGAGAGGGAGGCTGATGCTGGGGGAGGCTGGAAGGAGAGAGGCTGATGCTGGGGGAGGCTGGAAGAAGAGAGGCTGATGCTGGGGGAGGCTGATGATGGGGGAGGCTGGGAGGAGAGAGGCTGATGCTGGGGAAGGCTGGGAGGAGAGAGGCTGATGCTGGGGACAGAGAGGAGAGGCTGATGCTGGGAGGAGAGAGGCTGATGCTGGGATGAGAGAGGCTGATGCTGGGATGAGAGAGGCTGATGCTGGGATGAGAGAGGCTGATGCTGGGAGGAGAGAGGCTGATGCTAGGTGAGGCTGGGAGGGGGAGGCTGATGCTGGGGGAGGCTGGGACGAGGGAGGCTGATGCTGGTGGAGGCTGATGCTTGGGGAGGCTGATGCTGGGGGAGGCTGGAAGGAGAGAGGCTGATGCTGGTGGAGGCTGATGCTTGGGGAGGCTGATGCTGGGGGAGACTGGGAGGGAAAGGCTGATGCTGAGGGAGGCTGGGAGGGGGAGGCTGGGAGGAAGGAGGCTGGGAGGAGAGAGGCTGATCCTGGGGAAGGCTGGGAACGGGAGGCTGATGCTGAGGGAGGCTGGAAGGAGAGAGGCTGATGCTGGGGGAGGCTGGAAGGAGAGAGGCTGATGCTGGTGGAGGCTGATGCTTGGGGAGGCTGATGCTGGGGGAGACTGGGAGCGGAAGGCTGATGCTGAGGGAGGCTGGGAGGGGGAGGCTGGGAGGAAGGAGGCTGGGAGGAGAGAGGCTGATCCTGGGGAAGGCTGGGAAGGGGAGGCTGATGCTGAGGGAGGCTGGAAGGAGAGAGGCTGATGCTGGGGGAGGCTGGAAGGAGAGAGGCTGAGGCTGGGAGGAGAGAGGCTGATGCTGGGGAAGGCTGATGCTGAGGGAGGCTGGGAGGGGAAAGCTGATGCTGGGGAAGGCTGGGAGGACGGAGGCTGGGAGGAGAGAGGCTGATCCTGGGGAAGGCTGGGAGAGGGAGGCTGATGCTGGAGGAGGCTGGAAGGAGAGAGGCTGATGCTGGCGGAGGCTGATGCTGGGAGAGGCTGGAAGGAGAGAGGCTGATGCTGGTGGAGGCTGATGCTTGGGGAGGCTGGGAGAGGGAGGCTGATGCTGAGGGAGGCTGGGAGGAGGGAGGCTGGGAGAGGTAGGCTGAGAGAAGAGAGGCTGATGCTGGGGAAGGCTGATGCTGGGGGAGGCTGGGAGAGGGAGGCTGATGCTGGGGGAGGGTGGGAGGAGAGAGGCTGATGCTGGGGAAGGCTGGGAGGAGAGAGGCTGATGCTGGGGACAGAGAGGAGAGGCTGATGCTGGGAGGAGAGAGGCTGATGCTAGGATGAGAGAGGCTGATGCTGGGAGGAGAGAGGCTGATGCTGGGAGGAGAGAGGCTGATGCTGGGGGCAGAGAAGCTGATGCTGGGGGCAGAGAGGCTAATGCTGGTGCAGCATGGGGGATGGAGCACGATGGGGGGGTGCGCAGCATCGGGGATGGAGCATGATGGGGGGGTGCGCAGCATCGGGGATGGAGCACGATGGGGAGTTCGCAGCATGGGGGATGGAGCACGTTTGGGAGTGCGCAGCATGGCGGGTGGAGCACGTTTGGGAGTGCGCAGCATGGGAGATGGAGCACGATGGGGGGTGCGCAGCATAGGGGATGGAGCACGATGGGGAGTGCGCTGCATGGGGGATGGAGCACGATGGGGAGTGCGGAGTATGGCGGATGGAGCACGTTTGGGAGTGCGCAGCATGGCGGATGGAGCACGTTTGGGAGTGCGCAGCATGGCGGATGGAGCACGTTTGGGAGTGCGCAGCATGGGAGATGGAGCACGATGGGGGGTGCGCAGCATAGGGGATGGAGCACGATGGGGAGTGCGCTGCATGGGGGATGGAGCACGATGGGGAGTGCGCTGCATGGGGGATGGAGCACGTTTGGGAGTGCGCACCTCCCCCCAACACACACACACACACACACACGCGCGCGCACTGCACAACACACCACACACCACACACACACACACTGGGAACCACAAACAACTGCCCTACACAGACACCCACACACACAGACAGCGCTGCACACACACAACACCCAACACACAAACACCGCGGCACACACAAATATACGCACATACCGCACAACACACACATTGCACAAAACATACCTCCCCCCAAAACACACCACACACACACAAACCGCACAACACACACACAACGCTACAGACACACAGCGCTCCACAAACAACGCAACACACGCAACACACATACAACACCGCTCTCACCCCCCGTCACACCCAGACAACACCCAGAACATGTACAGCCCCTACACAAACACTTGGTAACTACACACAACAACATCTATATATATATATATATATATATATATATATATAACAAAAATCATACATGAACTACACAATACGTAAATTCTAGAATACCCGATGCGTAGAATCGGGCCACCTTCTAGTATATATATATATATTATGAGTGCAAGCCAAAAAATACATACTATATAAGGATAAGGCTGCACATCAAACTTAGATAATGGTATAATGCCTCAAGCATTATATGCTTGAGGCATTATACCATTATCTAAGTTTGATGTGCAGCCTTATCCTTATATAGTATGTATTTTTTGGCTTGCACTCATAATATATATATATATATTAGTGCTCACTTCAGTTATCCTATTCAGTTCTATATAGTAATAGTCCCCGCTCTGTGCCTCTATATAGTAATAGTCCCCACTCTGTGTCTCTATATAGTAATAGTCACCACTCTGTGTCTCTATATAGTAATAGTCACCACTCTGTGTCTCTATATAGTAATAGACCCCACTCTGTGTCTCTATATAGTAATAGTCCCCACTCTGTGTCTCTATATAGTAATAGTCACCACTCTGTGCCTCTATATAGTAATAGTCACCACTCTGTGTCTCTATATAGTAATAGACCCCACTCTGTGTCTCTATATAGTAATAGTCACCACTCTGTGCCTCTATATAGTAATAGTCACCACTCTGGGCCTCTATATAGTAATAGTCACCACTCTGTGTCTCTATATAGTAATAGTCCCCACTCTGTGTCTCTATATAGTAATAGTCACCACTCTGTGCCTCTATATAGTAATAGTCACCACTCTGTGCCTCTATATAGTAATAGTCCCCACTCTGTGCCTCTATATAGTAATAGTCACCACTCTGTGCCTCTATATAGTAATAGTCACCACTCTGTGTCTCTATATAGTAATAGTCCCCACTCTGTGCCTCTATATAGTAATAGTCACCACTCTGTGCCTCTATATAGTAATAGTGCCCACTCTGTGCCTCTATATAGTAATAGTCCCCACTCTGTGCCTCTATATAGTAATAGTCCCCACTCTGTGCCTCTATATAGTAATAGTCCCCACTATGTGCCTCTATATAGTAATAGTCACCACTCTGTGCCTCTATATAGTAATAGTCACCACTCTGTGCCTCTATATAGTAATAGTCCCCACTCTGTGCCTCCATATAGTAATAGTCACCACTCTGTGCCTCTATATAGTAATAGTCCCCACTCTGTGTCTCTATATAATAATAGTCCCCACTATGTGCCTCTATATAGTAATAGTCACCACTCTGTGCCTCTATATAGTAATAGTCCCCACTCTGTGCCTCTATATAGTAATAGTCCCCACTCTGTGTCTCTATATAGTAATAGTCCCCACTCTGTGTCTCTATATAGTAATAGTCACCACTCTGTGTCTCTATATAGTAATAGACCCCACTCTGTGTCTCTATATAGTAATAGTCCCCACTCTGTGTCTCTATATAGTAATAGTCACCACTCTGTGCCTCTATATAGTAATAGTCACCACTCTGTGTCTCTATATAGTAATAGTCCCCACTCTGTGTCTCTATATAGTAATAGTCACCACTCTGTGCCTCTATATAGTAATAGTCACCACTCTGTGCCTCTATATAGTAATAGTCCCCACTCTGTGCCTCTATATAGTAATAGTCCCCACTCTGTGTCTCTATATAATAATAGTCCCCACTATGTGCCTCTATATAGTAATAGTCACCACTCTGTGCCTCTATATAGTAATAGTCCCCACTCTGTGCCTCTATATAGTAATAGTCCCCACTCTGTGTCTCTATATAGTAATAGTCCCCACTCTGTGTCTCTATATAGTAATAGTCACCACTCTGTGTCTCTATATAGTAATAGACCCCACTCTGTGTCTCTATATAGTAATAGTCACCACTCTGTGTCTCTATATAGTAATAGTCCCCACTCTGTGTCTCTATATAGTAATAGTCACCACTCTGTGCCTCTATATAGTAATAGTCACCACTCTGTGTCTCTATATAGTAATAGTCCCCACTCTGTGTCTCTATATAGTAATAGTCACCACTCTGTGCCTCTATATAGTAATAGTCCCCACTCTGTGCCTCTATATAGTAATAGTCCCCACTATGTGCCTCTATATAGTAATAGTCACCACTCTGTGCCTCTATATAGTAATAGTCACCACTCTGTGTCTCTATATAGTAATAGTCCCCACTCTGTGCCTCTATATAGTAATAGTGCCCACTCTGTGCCTCTATATAGTAATAGTCACCACTCTGTGCCTCTATATAGTAATAGTCACCACTCTGTGCCTCTATATAGTAATAGTCACCACTCTGTGCCTCTATATAGTAATAGTCACCACTCTGTGCCTTTATATAGTAATAGTCCCCACTCTGTGCCTCTATATAGTAATAGTCACCACTCTGTGCCTCTATATAGTAATAGTCACCACTCTGTGCCTCTATATAGTAATAGTCACCACTCTGTGTCTCTATATAGTAATAGTCCCCACTCTGTGCCTCTATATAGTAATAGTCACCACTCTGTGCCTCTATATAGTAATAGTCACCACTCTGTGCCTCTATATAGTAATAGTCACCACTCTGTGCCTTTATATAGTAATAGTCCCCACTCTGTGCCTCTATATAGTAATAGTCACCACTCTGTGCCTCTATATAGTAATAGTCCCCACTCTGTGCCTCTATATAGTAATAGTCACCACTCTGTGCCTCTATATAGTAATAGTCCCCACTCTGTGTCTCTATATAGTAATAGTCCCCACTATGTGCCTCTATATAGTAATAGTCACCACTCTGTGCCTCTATATAGTAATAGTCACCACTCTGTGTCTCTATATAGTAATAGTCACCACTCTGTGCCTCTATATAGTAATAGTCACCACTCTGTGTCTCTATATAGTAATAGTCACCACTCTGGGCCTCTATATAGTAATAGTCCCCACTCTGTGCCTCTATATAGTAATAGTCCCCACTCTGTGCCTCTATATAGTAATAGTCACCACTCTGTGCCTCTATATAGTAATAGTCACCACTCTGTGCCTCTATATAGTAATAGTCCCCACTCTGTGTCTCTATATAGTAATAGTCACCACTCTGTGCCTCTATATAGTAATAGTCACCACTCTGTGCCTCTATATAGTAATAGTCCCCACTCTGTGCCTCTATATAGTAATAGTCCCCACTCTGTGCCTCTATATAGTAATAGTCCCCACTCTGTGTCTCTATATAGTAATAGTCCCCCACTCTGTGCCTCTATATAGTAATAGTCCCCACTCTGTGTCTCTATATAGTAATAGTCCCCACTCTGTGCCTCTATATAGTAATAGTCCCCACTCTGTGTCTCTATATAGTAATAGTCCCCACTCTGTGTCTCTATATAATAATAGTCCCCACTCTGTGTCTCTATATAGTAATAGTCACCACTCTGTGCCTCTATATAGTAATAGTCACCACTCTGTGTCTCTATATAGTAATAGTCACCACTCTGGGCCTCTATATAGTAATAGTCCCCACACTGTGCCTCTATATAGTAATAGTCCCCACTCTGTGTCTCTATATAGTAATAGTCACCACTCTGTGTCTCTATATAGTAATAGTCCCCACTCTGTGCCTCTATATAGTAATAGTCCCCACTCTGTGTCTCTATATAGTAATAGTCCCCACTCTGTGCCTCTATATAGTAATAGTCCCCACTCTGTGTCTCTATATAGTAATAGTCACCACTCTGTGCCTCTATATAGTAATAGTCCCCACTCTGTGTCTCTATATAGTAATAGTCCCCACTCTGTGCCTCTATATAGTAATAGTCCCCACTCTGTGCCTCTATATAGTAATAGTCCCCACTCTGTGTCTCTATATAGTAATAGTCCCCACTCTGTGCCTCTATATAGTAATAGTCCCCACTCTGTGTCTCTATATAGTAATAGTCCCCACTCTGTGTCTCTATATAATAATAGTCCCCACTCTGTGTCTCTATATAGTAATAGTCACCACTCTGTGCCTCTATATAGTAATAGTCACCACTCTGTGTCTCTATATAGTAATAGTCACCACTCTGGGCCTCTATATAGTAATAGTCACCACTCTGTGTCTCTATATAGTAATAGTCCCCACTCTGTGCCTCTATATAGTAATAGTCACCACTCTGTGTCTCTATATAGTAATAGTCACCACTCTGTGTCTCTATATAGTAATAGTCCCCACTCTGTGCCTCTATATAGTAATAGTCCCCACACTGTGCCTCTATATAGTAATAGTCCCCACTCTGTGTCTCTATATAGTAATAGTCACCACTCTGTGTCTCTATATAGTAATAGTCCCCACTCTGTGCCTCTATATAGTAATAGTCACCACTCTGTGTCTCTATATAGTAATAGTCACCACTCTGTGTCTCTATATAGTAATAGTCCCCACTCTGTGCCTCTATATAGTAATAGTCACCACTCTGTGCCTCTATATAGTAATAGTCACCACTCTGTGTCTCTATATAGTAATAGTCACCACTCTGTGTCTCTATATAGTAATAGTCACCACTCTGTGCCTCTATATAGTAATAGTCCCCACACTGTGCCTCTATATAGTAATAGTCCCCACTCTGTGTCTC